>NC_052336.1:379739-389739 GCF_016432855.1 Salvelinus namaycush
ATGCACTGAGAGAGACAACATACAGCACCGTCACTATGCACTGAGAGAGACAACATACAGCACCGTCACTATGCATGAGAGGACAACATACAGCACCGTCACTATGCACTGAGAGAGACAACATACAGCACCGTCACTATGCACAGAGAGACAACATACAGCACCGTCACTATGCACTGAGAGAGACAACGTACAGCACCGTCACTATGCACTGAGAGAGACAACATACAAGCACCGGTCCACTATGCCACTGAGAGAGACAACATACAGCACCGTCACTATGCCTGAGAGAGACAACCATACAGCACCGTCACTATGCACTGAGAGAGAGCAAACATACAGCAACCGTCACTATGCACAGAGAGACAACATACAGCACCGTCACTATGCACTGAGAGAGACAACATACAGCACGTCACTATGCACAGAGAGAGTACAACATACAGCACCGTCACTATGCACTGAGAGAGACAACATACAGTACGTCACTATGCTTACTGAGCAGAAACATACAGCACCATCACTATGCACTGAGAGACAACATACAGCACCGTCACTATGCACTGAGAGAGACAACATACAGCAACGTCATTATGCACTGAGAGACAACATACAGCACCGTCACTATGCACTGAGAGAGACAACATACAGCTCCGTCACTATGCACTGAGAGAGACAACATACAGCACCGTTACTATGCACTCAGAGACAACATACAGCACCGTCACTATGCACTGAGAGAGACAACATACAGCACCGTCACTATGCACTGAGAGACAACATACAGCACCGTCACTATGCACTGAGAGACAACATACAGCACCGTCATTATGCAATGAGAGAGACAACATACAGGAACGTCATTATGCACTGAACGAGACAACATACAGCACCGTCACTATGCACTGAGAGACAACATACAGCACCGTCATTATGCACTGAACGAGACAACATACAGCACCGTCACTGTGCACTGATAGAGAGACAACATACAGCACCGTCACTATGCACTGAGAGAGAGACAACATACAGCACCGTCACTATGCACTGAACGAGACAACATACAGCACCGTCACTATGCACTGAGAGACAACATACAGCACCGTCATTATGCACTGAACGAGACAACATACAGCACCGTCACTATGCACTGAGAGAGAGACAACATACAGCACCGCCCACTATGCACAGAGAGAGACAACATACAGCACCGTCACTATGCACTGAGAGAGACAACATACAGCACCGTCACTATGCACTGAGAGAGACAACATACAGCACCGTCACTATGCACTGAGAGAGACAACATACAGCACCGTCACTATGCACTGAGAGAGACAACATACAGCACCGTCACTATGCACTGAGAGAGACAACATACAGCACCGTCACTATGCACTGAGAGAGACAACATACAGCACCGTCACTATGCACTGAGAGACAACATACAGCACCGTCACTATGCACTGAGAGAGACAACATATAGCACCGTCACTATGCACTGAGAGAGACAACATACAGCACCGTCACTATGCACTGAGAGAGACAACATACAGCACCGTCACTATGCACTGAGAGAGAGACAACATACAGCACCGTCACTATGCACTGAGAGAGACAACATACAGCACCGTCACTATGCACTGAGAGACAACATACAGCACCGTCACTATGCACTGAGAGAGACAACATATAGCACCGTCACTATGCACTGAGAGAGACAACATACAGCACCGTCACTATGCACTGAGAGAGACAACATACAGCACCGTCACTATGCACTGAGAGAGAGACAACATACAGCACCGTCACTATGCACTGAGAGAGACAACATACAGCACCGTCACTATGCACTGAGAGAGACAACATACAGCACCGTCACTATGCACTGAGAGAGACAACATATAGCACCGTCACTATGCACTGAGAGAGACAACATATAGCACCGTCACTATGCACTGAGAGAGACAACATACAGCACCGTCATTATGCACTGAGAGAGACAACATACAGCACCGTCACTATGCACTGAGAGAGACACAACATACAGCACCGTCACTATGCACTGAGAGACAACATACAGCACCGTCACTATGCACTGAGAGAGACAACATACAGCACCGTCACTATGCACTGAGAGAGAGACAACGTACAGCACCGTCACTATGCACTGAGAGAGACAACATACAGCACCGTCACTATGCACTGAGAGAGAGACAACATACAGCACCGTCACTATGCACTGAGAAAGACAACATACAGCACCATCACTATGCACTGAGAGACAACATACAGCACCATCACTATGCACTGAGAGACAACATACAACACCATCACTATGCACTGAGAGAGACAACATACAGCACCATCACTATGCACTGAGAGACAACATACAGCACCATCACTATGCACTGAGAGACAACATACAGCACCATCACTATGCACTGAGAGACAACATACAGCACCGTCACTATGCACTGAGAGAGACAACATATAGCACCGTCACTATGCACTGAGAGACAACATACAGCACCGTCACTATGCACTGAGAGAGACAACATATAGCACCGTCACTATGCACTGAGAGAGACAACATACAGCACCGTCACTATGCACTGAGAGAGACAACATACAGCACCGTCACTATGCACTGAGAGAGAGACAACATACAGCACCGTCACTATGCACTGAGAGAGACAACATACAGCACCGTCACTATGCACTGAGAGAGACAACATACAGCACCGTCACTATGCACTGAGAGAGACAACATATAGCACCGTCACTATGCACTGAGAGAGACAACATATAGCACCGTCACTATGCACTGAGAGAGACAACATACAGCACCGTCATTATGCACTGAGAGAGACAACATACAGCACCGTCACTATGCACTGAGAGAGACAACATACAGCACCGTCACTATGCACTGAGAGACAACATACAGCACCGTCACTATGCACTGAGAGAGACAACATACAGCACCGTCACTATGCACTGAGAGAGAGACAACGTACAGCACCGTCACTATGCACTGAGAGAGACAACATACAGCACCGTCACTATGCACTGAGAGAGAGACAACATACAGCACCGTCACTATGCACTGAGAAAGACAACATACAGCACCGTCACTATGCACTGAGAGACAACATACAGCACCATCACTATGCACTGAGAGACAACATACAGCACCGTCACTATGCACTGAGAGAGACAACATACAGCACCATCACTATGCACTGAGAGACAACATACAGCACCATCACTATGCACTGAGAGACAACATACAGCACCATCACTATGCACTGAGACAACATACAGCACCGTCACTATGCACTGAGAGAGACAACATACAGCACCGTCACTATGCACTGAGAGACAACATACAGCACCATCACTATGCACTGAGAGACAACATACAGCACCGTCACTATGCACTGAGAGAGACAACATACAGCAACGTCATTATGCACTGAGAGACAACATACAGCACCGTCACTATGCACTGAGAGAGACAACATACAGCACCGTCACTATGCACAAAGAGAGACAACATACAGCACCGTCACTATGCACTGAGAGAGAGACAACATACAGCACCGTCATTATGCAATGAGAGAGACAACATACAGCAACGTCATTATGCACTGAACGAGACAACATACAGCACCGTCACTATGCACTGAGAGACAACATACAGCACCGTCATTATGCACTGAACGAGACAACATACAGCACCGTCACTATGCACTGAGAGAGAGACAACATACAGCACCGTCACTATGCACAGAGAGAGACAACATACAGCACCGTCACTATGCACTGAGAGAGACAACATACAGCACCGTCACTATGCACTGAGAGAGACAACATACAGCACCGTCACTATGCACTGAGAGAGACAACATACAGCACCGTCACTATGCACTGAGAGAGACAACATACAGCACCGTCACTATGCACTGAGAGAGACAACATACAGCACCGTCACTATGCACTGAGAGAGACAACATATAGCACCGTCACTATGCACTGAGAGACAACATACAGCACCGTCACTATGCACTGAGAGAGACAACATATAGCACCGTCACAATGCACTGAGAGAGACAACATACAGCACCGTCACTATGCACTGAGAGAGACAACATACAGCACCGTCACTATGCACTGAGAGAGAGACAACATACAGCACCGTCACTATGCACTGAGAGAGACAACATACAGCACCGTCACTATGCACTGAGAGAGACAACATACAGCACCGTCACTATACACTGAGAGAGACAACATATAGCACCGTCACTATGCACTGAGAGAGACAACATATAGCACCGTCACTATGCACTGAGAGAGACAACATACAGCACCGTCATTATGCACTGAGAGAGACAACATACAGCACCGTCACTATGCACTGAGAGAGACAACATACAGCACCGTCACTATGCACTGAGAGACAACATACAGCACCGTCACTATGCACTGAGAGAGACAACATATAGCACCGTCACTATGCACTGAGAGAGACAACATATAGCACCGTCACTATGCACTGAGAGAGACAACATACAGCACCGTCATTATGCACTGAGAGAGACAACATACAGCACCGTCACTATGCACTGATAGAGACAACATACAGCACCGTCACTATGCACTGAGAGAGAGACAACATACAGCACTGTCACTATGCACAGAGAGAGACAACATACAGCACCGTCACTATGCACTGAGAGAGACAACATATAGCACCGTCACTATGCACTGAGAGAGACAACATATAGCACCGTCACTATGCACTGAGAGAGACAACATACAGCACCGTCACTATGCACTGAGAGACAACATACAGCACCGTCACTATGCACTGAGAGAGACAACATACAGCACCGTCACTATGCACTGAGAGAGACAACATACAGCACCGTCACTATGCACAGAGAGAGACAACATACAGCACCGTCACTATGCACTGAGAGAGACAACATATAGCACCGTCACTATGCACTGAGAGAGACAACATACAGCACCGTCACTATGCACAGAGAGAGACAACATACAGCACCATCACTATGCACTGAGAGAGACAACATACAGCACCGTCACTATGCACTGAGAGAGACAACATATAGCACCGTCACTATGCACTGAGAGAGACAACATACAGCACCGTCACTATGCACTGAGAGAGACAACATACAGCACCGTCACTATGCACAGAGAGAGACAACATACAGCACCGTCACTATGCACTGAGAGAGACAACATATAGCACCGTCACTATGCACTGAGAGAGAGACAACATACAGCACCGTCACTATGCACAGAGAGAGACAACATACAGCACCGTCACTATGCACTGAGAGAGACAACATACAGCACCGTCACTATGCACTGAGAGAGACAACATACAGCACCGTCACTATGCACTGAGAGAGACAACATACAGCACCGTCACTATGCACTGAGAGAGACAACATACAGCACCGTCACTATGCACAGAGAGACAACATACAGCACCGTCACTATGCACTGAGAGAGACAACGTACAGCACCGTCACTATGCACTGAGAGAGACAACATACAGCACCGTCACTATGCACTGAGAGAGACAACATACAGCACCGTCACTATGCACTGAGAGAGACAACATACAGCACCGTCACTATGCACTGAGAGACAACATACAGCACCGTCACTATGCACTGAGAGAGACAACATACAGCACCGTCACTATGCACTGAGAGAGACAACATACAGCACCGTCACTATGCACTGAGAGAGACAACATACAGCACCGTCACTATGCACTGAGAGAGACAACATACAGCACCGTCACTATGCACTCAGAGAGACAACATACAGCACCGTCACTATGCACTGAGAGAGACAACATACAGCACCGTCACTATGCACTAAGAGAGACAACATACAGCACCGTCACTATGCACTAAGAGAGACAACATACAGCACCGTCATTATGCACTGAGAGAGACAACATACAGCACCGTCACTATGCACTGAGAGACAACATACAGCACCGTCACTATGCACTGAGAGAGACAACATACAGCACCGTCACTATGCACTGAGAGAGACAACATACAGCACCGTCACTATGCACTGAGAGACAACATACAGCACCGTCACTATGCACTGAGAGACAACATACAGCACCGTCACTATGCACTGAGAGACAACATACAGCACCGTCACTATGCACTGAGAGAGACAACATACAGCACCGTCACTATGCACTGAGAGAGACAACATACAGCACCGTCATTATGCACTGAGAGAGACAACATACAGCACCGTCACTATGCACTGAGAGAGACAACATACCATCTTCTTAGTCCTTTAGTACTTCCTGTTTGCTTTTACCTCTTTCATTTGATGGTTTCCTGGAAAGTGTTCTGGTTTTAAATAAAGACTGATTTGATTTAGCAGCCACAGACACACTAACGTGGGATAGTTATAGGCCAAGGTCAAACACTGAGTCACACAACAGGAGTCAAACACTGAGTCACACAACAGGAGTCAAACACTGATTCACACAACAGGAGTCAAACACTGAGTCACACAACAGGAGTCAAACACTGAGTCACACAACAGGAGTCAAACACTGATTCACACAACAGGAGTCAAACACTGAGTCACACAACAGGAGTCAAACACTGAGTCACACAACAGGAGTCAAACACTGATTCACACAACAGGAGTCAAACACGGATTCACACAACAGGAGTCAAACACTGATTCACACAACAGGAGTCAAAACACTGAGTCACACAACAGGAGTCAAACACTGATTCACACAACAGGAGTCAAAACACTGAGTCACACAACAGGAGTCAAACACTGAGTCACACAACAGGAGTCAAACACTGAGTCACACAACAGGAGTCAAACACTGATTCACACAACAGGAGTCAAACACTGATTCACACAACAGGAGTCAAACACTGATTCACACAACAGGAGTCAAAACACTGAGTCACACAACAGGAGTCAAACACTGAGTCACACAACAGGAGTCAAACACTGAGTCACACAACAGGAGTCAAACACTGATTCACACAACAGGAGTCAAACACTGAGTCACACAACAGGAGTCAAACACTGAGTCACACAACAGGAGTCAAACACTGATTCACACAACAGGAGTCAAACACGGATTCACACAACAGGAGTCAAACACTGATACACACAACAGGAGTCAAACACTGATTCACACAACAGGAGTCAAACACTGAGTCACACAACAGGAGTCAAAACACTGATTCACACAACAGGAGTCAAACACTGAGTCACACAACAGGAGTCAAAACACTGAGTCAAACAACAGGAGTCAAACACTGAGTCAAACAACAGGAGTCAAACACTGATTCACACAACAGGAGTCAAACACTGATTCACACAACAGGAGTCAAAACACTGAGTCACACAACAGGAGTCAAACACTGATTCACACAACAGGAGTCAAACACTGATTCACACAACAGGAGTCAAACACTGATTCACACAACAGGAGTCAAACACTGAGTCACACAACAGGAGTCAAACACTGATTCACACAACAGGAGTCAAACACTGATTCACACAACAGGAGTCAAACACTGAGTCACACAACAGGAATCAAAACACTGAGTCAAACAACAGGAGTCAAACACTGAGTCAAACAACAGGAGTCAAACACTGATTCACACAACAGGAGTCAAACACTGATTCACACAACAGGAGTCAAAACACTGAGTCACACAACAGGAGTCAAACACTGATTCACACAACAGGAGTCAAACACTGATTCACACAACAGGAGTCAAACACTGATTCACACAACAGGAGTCAAACACTGATTCACACAACAGGAGTCAAAACACTGAGTCACACAACAGGAGTCAAACACTGAGTCACACAACAGGAGTCAAACACTGAGTCACACAACAGGAGTCAAACACTGATTCACACAACAGGAGTCAAACACTGAGTCACACAACAGGAGTCAAACACTGAGTCACACAACAGGAGTCAAACACTGATTCACACAACAGGAGTCAAACACGGATTCACACAACAGGAGTCAAACACTGATTCACACAACAGGAGTCAAAACACTGAGTCACACAACAGGAGTCAAACACTGATTCACACAACAGGAGTCAAACACTGATTCACACAACAGGAGTCAAACACTGATTCACACAACAGGAGTCAAACACTGATTCACACAACAGGAGTCAAAACACTGAGTCACACAACAGGAGTCAAACACTGAGTCACACAACAGGAGTCAAACACTGAGTCACACAACAGGAGTCAAACACTGATTCACACAACAGGAGTCAAACACTGAGTCACACAACAGGAGTCAAACACTGAGTCACACAACAGGAGTCAAACACTGATTCACACAACAGGAGTCAAACACGGATTCACACAACAGGAGTCAAACACTGATACACACAACAGGAGTCAAACACTGATTCACACAACAGGAGTCAAACACTGAGTCACACAACAGGAGTCAAAACACTGATTCACACAACAGGAGTCAAACACTGAGTCACACAACAGGAGTCAAAACACTGAGTCAAACAACAGGAGTCAAACACTGAGTCAAACAACAGGAGTCAAACACTGATTCACACAACAGGAGTCAAACACTGATTCACACAACAGGAGTCAAAACACTGAGTCACACAACAGGAGTCAAACACTGATTCACACAACAGGAGTCAAACACTGAGTCACACAACAGGAGTCAAACACTGAGTCACACAACAGGAGTCAAACACTGATTCACACAACAGGAGTCAAACACTGATTCACACAACAGGAGTCAAACACTGATTCACACAACAGGAGTCAAACACTGAGTCACACAACAGGAGTCAAACACTGATTCACACAACAGGAGTCAAACACTGATACACACAACAGGAGTCAAACACTGATTCACACAACAGGAGTCAAACACTGAGTCACACAACAGGAGTCAAAACACTGATTCACACAACAGGAGTCAAACACTGAGTCACACAACAGGAGTCAAAACACTGATTCACACAACAGGAGTCAAACACTGATTCACACAACAGGAGTCAAACCCTGATTCACACAACAGGAGTCAAAACACTGAGTCACACAACAGGAGTCAAACACTGATTCACACAACAGGAGTCAAACACTGATTCACACAACAGGAGTCAAACACTGATTCACACAACAGGAGTCAAACACTGATTCACACAACAGGAGTCAAACACTGATTCACACAACAGGAGTCAAACACTGATTCACACAACAGGAGTCAAACACTGAGTCACACAACAGGAGTCAAACACTGATTCACACAACAGGAGTCAAACACTGATTCACACAACAGGAGTCAAAACACTGATACACACAACAGGAGTCAAACACTGATTCACACAACAGGAGTCAAACACTGAGTCACACAACAGGAGTCAAAACACTGATTCACACAACAGGAGTCAAACACTGAGTCACACAACAGGAGTCAAAACACTGATTCACACAACAGGAGTCAAACACTGAGTCACACAACAGGAGTCAAAACACTGATTCACACAACAGGAGTCAAACACTGATACACACAAAAGGAGTCAAACACTGAGTCACACAACAGGAGTCAAAACACTGATTCACACAACAGGAGTCAAACACTGAGTCACACAACAGGAGTCAAACACTGATACACACAACAGGAGTCAAACACTGATACACACAACAGGAGTCAAAACACTGATTCACACAACAGGAGTCAAACACTGATTCACACAACAGGAGTCAAACACTGATACACACAACAGGAGTCAAAACACTGATTCACACAACAGGAGTCAAAACACTGATTCACACAACAGGAGTCAAACACTGATTCACACAACAGGAGTCAAACACTGATACACACAACAGGAGTCAAAACACTGATTCACACAACAGGAGTCAAAACACTGATTCACAC
>NC_052336.1:394739-524097 GCF_016432855.1 Salvelinus namaycush
TTATGAACCACTGTAGTAGAGATGCCAGACAGACAGTAGGCCTATACCATTATGAACCACTGTAGTAGAGATGCCAGACAGACAGTAGGCCTATACCATTATGAACCACTGTACTAGAGATGCCAGACAGACAGTAGTCCTATACCATTATGAACCACTGTAGTAGAGATGCCAGACAGACAGTAGGCCTATACCATTATGAACCACTGTACTAGAGATGCCAGACAGACAGTAGGCCTATACCATTATGAACCACTGTAGTAGAGATGCCAGACAGACAGTAGGCCTATACCATTATGAACCACTGTAGTAGAGATGCCAGACAGACAGTAGGCCTATACCATTATGAACCACTGTAGTAGAGATGCCAGCCAGACAGTATGCCTATACCATTATGAACCACTGTAGTAGAGATGCCAGACAGACAGTAGGCCTATACCATTATGAACCACTGTAGTAGAGATGCCAGACAGACAGTAGGCCTATACCATTATGAACCACTGTAGTAGAGATGCCAGACAGACAGTAGGCCTATACCATTATGAACCACTGTAGTATAGATGCCAGACAGACAGTATGCCTATACCATTATGAACCACTGTAGTAGAGATGCCAGACAGACAGTAGTCCTATACCATTATGAACCACTGTAGTAGAGATGCCAGACAGACAGTAGGCCTATACCATTATGAACCACTGTACTAGAGATGCCAGACAGACAGTAGGCCTATACCATTATGAACCACTGTAGTAGAGATGCCAGACAGACAGTAGGCCTATACCATTATGAACCACTGTAGTAGAGATGCCAGACAGACAGTAGGCCTATACCATTATGAACCACTGTAGTAGAGATGCCAGCCAGACAGTATGCCTATACCATTATGAACCACTGTAGTAGAGATGCCAGACAGACAGTAGGCCTATACCATTATGAACCACTGTAGTAGAGATGCCAGACAGACAGTAGGCCTATACCATTATGAACCACTGTAGTAGAGATGCCAGACAGACAGTATGCCTATACCATTATGAACCACTGTAGTAGAGATGCCAGACAGACAGTAGGCCTATACCATTATGAACCACTGTAGTAGAGATGCCAGACAGACAGTAGGCCTATACCATTATGAACCACTGTAGTAGAGATGCCAGACAGACAGTATGCCTATACCATTATGAACCACTGTAGTAGAGATGCCAGACAGACAGTAGGCCTATACCATTATGAGCCACTGTAGTAGAGATGCCAGACAGACAGTAGGCCTATACCATTATGAAACACTGTAGTAGAGATGCCAGACAGACAGTAGGCCTATACCATTATGAACCAGTGTAGTAGAGATGCCAGCCAGACAGTATGCCTATACCATTATGAACCACTGTAGTAGAGATGCCAGACAGACAGTAGGCCTATACCATTATGAACAGTGCTGTATGACCTCTTCATCCACCTAGCTTACTTTGAAATGTTTGTTATTTATTCAAACTAGACAGATATTTGAATGGTTTAAAATGCTAATGAATACATAGACACTGGACCAAACTAAGAAGCAGGTAAAGTGTTCTGTAGTCCAGGACTAGGTTTAATCTGGGTCTGGGAGCCAGACACACAGGTTAATCCCAAACACTAGTTCTGTTCTCTCCTCCCAAACAACCAGCCTCCTCCTCCCTACTTACCAGCCTCCGTAGGCAAACAGGCCACTGTACAGGGCCAACCCGAAGCTGCCAACGTCCGTCCTTGTCCCTTCGAATGCGTTCTCTGGCCAAAGACGCTCTGTCCCTCCTGAAAAGAGATGAACGTTTGTGAGTGGACTGACAGAGGAAGAAGATATCACTGACAGATCGCAAACAAAAACTCTTCTTCAACACTTCTCTGTGTGTGTATCGAGCACGTCAGTCTGTCTGTGTGTCTACTTCTCACCTCTGCCAATCTGCACAAAGCCGAGGAGGATGATGAGCACCAGAGCGAGGAGCTTGGCTGCAGTGAAGACATCTTGAACCCATGTGGCAGCCTTCACACTCCAGCAGTTTACTGCTGTCAAGAGCACTGGAACAGACAGACAGACAGACAGACAGACAGACACAGACAGACAGACAGAAGAGGTTTATTCCGCAGGTTAGGGGAGAACTGCTAGCCTGTTGGAACCAGCCTGATCGCTGCGTTCATCATTCTATTTCATTTCACAGTAAAACAGAATGGTGAACACGGCAATCAGACAGGACAGCTGGTTCATTCCACCTGGCTAGAATAATTGCTGTCCTAAGGGCATCCGTTTGTAACGTGAGGAGCACAGTACTACATAGAGCCATGACTACATGGAACTCTATTCCACATCAGGTAACTGATGCAAGCAGTAGAATCAGATTTTTTTTTTAAACAGGAAAAAATACACCTTATGGAACAGCGGGGACTGTGAAGAGACACATACACGAGTACATGTAACGGATGTGAAATGGCTAGCTAGTTAGCGGTGGTGCGCGCTAATAGCCTTTCAATCGGTGACGTCACTTGCTCTGAGACCTTGAAGTAGTGGTTCCCCTTGCTCTGCAAGGGCCGCGGCCTTTGTGGAGCGATGGGTAACGATGCTTCGTGGATGACTGTTGTTGATGTGTGCAGAGGGTCCCTGGTTCGCGCGAGGGGACGGACTAAAGTTAAACTGTTACATACAGACACACTCTATACACACGGACATTGTAATATTGTTGTATGGTGGTATTATACATTTTGAATTGTAGATACAGTTGAAGTTGGAAGTTTACATACACTTAGGTTGGAGTCATTAAAACTCGCTTTTCAACCACTCCACACATTTCTTGTTAACAAACTATAGTTTTGTCAAGTCGGTTAGGACATCTACTTTGTGCATAACACAAGTCATTTTTCCAACAATTGTTTACAGACAGATTATTTCACTTATAATTCACTGTATCACAACTCCAGTGGGTCAGAAGTTTACATACACTAAGTTGACTGTGCCTTAAAACAGCTTGGAAAATTCCAGAAAATGATGTCATGGTTTTAGAAGCCTGTCATGGTTTTAGAAGGTGTACCTGTGGATGTATTTCAAGGCCTACCTTCAAACTCAGTGCCTTTTTGTTTGACATCATGGGAAAATCAAAAGAAATCAGCCAAGACCCCAGAAAAAAATGGTGGACCTCCACAAGTCTAGTTCATCCTTGGGAGCAATTTCCAAACGCCTGAAGGTACCACGTTCATCTGTACAAACAATAGTACGCAAGTATAAACACCATGGGACCACGCAGCCGTCATACCGCTCAGGAAGGAGACACGTTCTGTCTCCTAGAGATTAACTTACTTTGGTGCGAAAAGTACAAATCAATCCCAGAACAACAGCAAAGGACAATGTGAAGATGCTGGAGGAAACAGGTACAAAAGTATCTATATCCACAGTAAAACGAGTCGACATAACCTGAAAGGCCGCTCAGCAAGGAAGAAGCCACTGCTCTAAAACCACCATAAAAAAGCAAGACTACGGTTTGCAACTGCACATGGGGACAAAGATCGTACTTTTTGGAGAAATGTCCTCTGGTCTGATGAAACAAAAATAGAACTGTTTGGCCATAATGACCATTGTTATGTTTGTAGGAAAAAGGGGGAGGCTTGCAACCAAAAGAACACCATCCCAACCGTGAGGCACGGGTGTGGCAGCATCATGTTGCGGGGGTGCTTTGCTGCAGGAGGGACTGGTGCATTTCACAAAATAGATTGCATCATGAGGCAGGAAAATTATGTAGATATATTGAAGCAACATCTCAAGACATCAGTCAGGAAGTCAAAGCGTGGTCGCAAATGGGTCTTCCAAATGGACAATGCATACTTCCAAAGTTGTGGCAAAATGGCTTAAGGACAACAAAGTCAAGGTATTGGAGTGGCCATCACAAAGCCCTGACCTAATTGAGTGTATGTAAACTTCTGACCCACTGGGAATATGATGAAAGAAATAAAAGCTGAAATAAATCACTCTCTCTACTATTATTCTGACATTCCACATTCTTAAAATAAAGTGGTGATCTTAACTGACCTAAAACAGAGGATTTTTACTAGGATTAAATGTCAGGAATTGTGAAAAACTTAGTTTAAATGCATTTGGCTAAGGTGTATGTAAACTTCCGACTTCAACTGTACCTCAATTACCTCTTACCCCTGCACATCGTGGTATCCCGTGTATAAAGCAGAGTTATCGTTACTCATTGTGTATTTATTATTACATGCTTTACTTTTCTATTATTTCTCTACTTTCTCTCAGCATTGTTGGTAAGAGCCCCGTAAGTACGTGTTTCACTGTTAGTCTACTTACACCTGTCGTTTACGAAGCATGGGATTTGATAGTGTTTCACTATTAGTCTACTTACACCTGTCGTTTACGAAGCATGGGATTTGATAGTGTTTCACTATTAGTCGACTTACACCTGTCGTTTACGAAGCATGGGATTTGATAGTGTTTCACTATTAGTCGACTTACACCTGTCGTTTACGAAGCATGGGATTTGATACGTGTTTCACTATTAGTCGACTTACACCTGTCGTTTACGAAGCATGGGATTTGATACGTGTTTCACTGTTAGTCTACTTACACCTGTCGTTTACGAAGCATGGGATTTGATACGTGTTTCACTATTAGTCTACTTACACCTGTCGTTTACGAAGCATGGGATTTCATAAATAGCTGATGCAACCAGACAGGAAATACTGGTTCAACATAGTGTAATGACCTGACTAGATCATAAAGGAACAATTGGCCAGACAGAGGACTAGCCTAACACATAACACACAGCTGTCTGTGCGGGTCGCTACAATAGGTTCATTCAAAGTGTAGAGATAAAATGTGTATCTCATAAAGCAAACTGACTTACATATACACTGGCAGGCGATCAATTTAGCGACATTTTCTGGTACCGGAGAGAACGGGAAGACGGGTTTGAGTAAATAAGTGGCAAATACATAAGAAACGATGTACTGAGAAGAAGGGCGGATGATCAGTAGTTCTATCCAGAGTTTTAGGAATGCAGGAAGGGACCCATAGACCTCAAGAATGTAGGCATAATCTCCTCCAGATTTGGTGATGGTGGTCCCTAATTCTGCATAGCACAGGGCCCCCACTGTCGAGAACAACCCACACACTGCCCAAATGATCAACGACAGTCCGACAGAACCAGCTTCCTTCACTACCCCGATGGGTGTCACGAATATCCCCGAGCCGATGATGCTACCCACGATGATAGCAACACCATTCAGTAGAGTTATAGTTCTTTTCAGTTCAACTGTGTTCTCCCCGGAGATGCTGCCACATTTACTCGTCTTTCTTTCAGTTGGGTTTGCGAGCGCACTGCCTTCAACCAGAGAAAACACTTCTTCGTGGACGCCTGATTCCCCCGAGGACTTGGAGTGACGTTTCTTCAAATTTGACATGTTGAGGAATATTTATTCAAACTTCTATTCAACCATTAATGAATATTGCGAGGTGAAAACCTACATAAAGTTTGCTAGCTAAGTAGTCCTGTACGGTAGTTAGTTAGCTAAACGTGGTATTAGTTACTGTTGGTATGGTGATGCCGCGTGGACTGGAATGGGAGTGGAAGCTACAATAACTTTACTACAATGTTGCCGGCTGTTCCGCCCACATATTAGAGGCTGCTGCGGATTCTACTGGCAGAGCAACCCCGTGGCAGAGCAACCCCGTGGCAGAGCAAACCCGTGACTTCTGGTCGATTATTAAAAGCAATTCTAACGCAGCATGTTTTTTGGCGTCATTCAGCAGTTTTTTATCTGATTAAGTACAATACTGTAACGACCCTGGGTTTATAAGCGCGGAAATCGACTCTGAAACAGCAGGGAGCAGGTCTCGAACCCTCGACCTTCTAGCCCGAGGTCCGGCGCGCTATCGACTGTGCCGCAAAAGCATGCTCGAGCGGCAGAGTCGATTTCCGCGCTTATAAACCCAGGGTCGTTACACTACCATTGGAAATGAAAGTTGATAGTTCAATGACAGTTGATAGTCTCTTCTTCCTGTTAATAAGACGCTGGTTGGACATTTCGATAAATAGCCCAATGTCAAAACAGTTTTAACAGTCCAAAACAATAACGAATATGCACAAACAGTTCGTGATATATTGAAAACCTAAACATACAATGTACACATACATGTGTAACAATAGTAATCATATTACTTGTATTTTTTTTTTTAACGAGCACCTTATAAACTACTGCACACGCACCAAAAACCGTGGCAATAATTCACTGATATCGATTAGGGGAGAATTCAGGATGTAGGCTACGCGCTGTTGAAACTAACAACTAAAAAACACATGGAAACTGGATATCTTTCTTCCATGGTTAGAGAACAACCTGCAGAAGACAGACCGCTACATTTTGGGTCGCTAAAACGGAAAGAGAAACGCAACACGCACTTATTTGTCCACCACAGATATCACGTTGAAATCAAATGGGCGAGAGAGGAAGAAATGAGGTGGCGCATCCTGTTTAAACTAACACAGCTCAAAAAACGGAATCTGGGAATAGTGTGTACGTCATTGGTTAGAAGACAATTTGTAGAAGACATCTAGCTACATTTTGTAAGTGTTGCGTTTTGATTAAAGTGTTTGGCCAACGCGGCAAGTGTAACGCATTAAAAATAACTGTTAATAACTTTATAGATATGTTATGTGATTTTTATGAATAATGGCAAAATTGTATACATTTAACTTAGAACTATAACTAAACAGAATACTACTATGTTACTGTATGGATGTATGAATGTTATTATAATCATAATACTGAATACAATGTGTGTAGTTTTAGTCCAGAATTAGAACAAGGACTTTCTGTTCCTTGTTAGAACAAATGGAGCTATCATCAGACCGGCTGGGATGCTATGTTCCTTACAGGACATTCTGTCTCTACCCAGGGAGGGGAGAGACCTTGGGCTTGTAGTAGATTGTTTAACAGGTGGCAGACAATGAGGGAAGGCTTGTGAATTATACTGCCATTGTATCTGAGAGGAGGAGAGACATTTATGACGAAATATGAGGTATATAAACTAATGAACATGATATTTTGGGGAGAGCTCTCCGAAAATAAACGATACTGATTAATTTTGAGACAGGTCTCTGTCCATTTTATGCAAATAAGTATCTTACAAATTCTTAGAAACGGACAGAGTTTTTTAATTGAATTGGTTAATGAACATATAGGAAATAAATTCCTCTAACACGATATCACCCTGAAATCAATAGAACAGGGGGTAAACGTTTGGGGGTGTATCGCTGTTTAAACTAACACCATTCAGAGGCCAAATGGAAACTTGGAAAAACCTATACATGGTTGGTTGGATGAGAATTTATAGAAGGCTTCAATCTATATTTTGGCATTTCGGATGTTGAGTTGCAACTTCGGGAGGCTGCCATTATGGGAAAGGGAACAGACCACTTGTTCTGTTAGTTAATTTAAACAGCATAAGATATCAACAGTGACAACGATGGGGTGCGATTTAAGTGATAGTTTGAATGTCAGCGACTTTTAAAGCGGGACTGCCCCGAATTTTCCGTGCCATTTCATTAAGTCCCGCGCATCCCAAAATGAACAGTACAAAACAACATATATTGATTGATCTGTTTTAAGTAATCTATTTTATGTCATCGTGATGAATATAAACGTTCATACTAACATAGTGGTTAGAGCGTTGGGCCAGTAACCGAAAGGTCGCTGGATCGAATTCCTGCCCCTGAACAAGGAAATTAACCCACTGTTCGAAGAGCGCCGAAGACGTGGATCTCGATTAATGGTTAAATGCGGAAGAGGCATTTCAGTTGAATGCATTCAGTTGTACAACTGGCTAGGTATCCCCCTTTCCCTTCGCCAGTCTGAGGCAAAAAGGATGTGTAATTACACAAAATGTTATGGGGTGAAAATACAAGCTTTCCTTCAGAACAACAGATCTATACGTGCTTTATTTGAAAGGGATATTGTATCCATTCCTTATGTCACAATTTACTGGAATACATTTGTCACTAATATCTGTTGGGGAAAATGATGGTTATTACCACACAAATACCTGCTTGTTAACTAGGTTCAAAGAGGTCTCTTTCAGAATGATCCATAAGTATTACCCCTGTGAATCATTACCTGAAGAAACTCAAAAAAGACATTGACATTAACTGTACTTTTTGTGTTGAGCATCCAGAAACAGTTCTGCATTTATTTTGGCATCGTCTACATGTAAAAACATAATGGAAAGATATTCATAGTTTTATAATTATTATAATCTTGATGACTTTGTTTTTTTTATTGGAGAATGTGCTGCTCTGTTTCCTTAACCATGATGATAAAGAAAAACAATTTTACCTCATAAATCGAATTGTGCTACTGGAAAAATGTCATATTCATAAATGTAAATTCACGAATAAAAAACCACTCTTCCGTGTTTTCTAGAAGGAAATGGAGCAGTACATTAAGAACACAATGTTCTGGGACACTGTAAAGTCCATGGAGAATAAGAGCACCTCCTCCCAGCTGCCCACTGCTCTGAGGCTAGGAAACACTGTCACCACCTCCCAGCTGCCCACTGCACTGAGGCTAGGAAACACTGTCACCACCTCCCAGCTGCCCACTGCACTGAGGCTAGGAAACACTGTCACCACCTCCCAGCTGCCCACTGCACTGAGGCTAGGAAACACTGTCACCACCTCCCAGCTGCCCACTGCACTGAGGCTAGGAAACACTGTCACCACCTCCCAGCTGCCCACTGCTCTGAGGCTAGGAAACACTGTCACCACCTCCCAGCTGCCCACTGCTCTGAGGCTAGGAAACACTGTCACCACCTCCCAGCTGCCCACTGCTCTGAGGCTAGGAAACACTGTCACCACCTCCCAGCTGCCCACTGCTCTGAGGCTAGGAAACACTGTCACCACCTCCCAGCTGTCCACTGCTCTGAGGCTAGGAAACACTGTCACCACCTCCCAGCTGCCCACTGCACTGAGGCTAGGAAACACTGTCACCACCGATAAATCCACTATAATTGAGAATTTCAATAAGCATTTTTCTACGGTTGGCCATGCTTTCCATCTGGCTACCCCTACCCCGGTCAACTGCCCTGCAACCCCCACAGCAACTCGCCCAAGCCTCCCCCCATTTCTCCTTCACCCAAATCCAGATAGCTGATGTTCTGAAAGAGTTGCAAAATCTGGACCCCTACAAATCAGCCGGGCTAGACAATCTGGACCCTCTCTTTCTAAAGTTATCTGCCGAAATTGTTCCAACCCCTATTACTAGCCTGTTCAACCTCTCTTTCGTATCGTCTGAGATTCCCAAAGATTGGAAAGCTGCTGCGATCATCCCCCTCTTCAAAGGGGGAGACACTCTAGATCCAAACTGCTACAGACCTATATCTATTCTACCCTGCCTTTCTAAGGTCTTCGAAAGCCAAGTTAACAAACAGATTACCGACCATTTCGAATCCCACCGTACCTTCTCTGCTATGCAATCTGGTTTCAGAGCTGGTCATGGGTGCACCTCAGCCACGCTCAAGGTCCTAAATGATATCATTACCGCCATCGATAAGAGACATTACTGTGCAGCCGTATTCATCGACCTGGCCAAGGCTTTCGACTCTGTCAATCACCACATTCTTATCGGCAGACTCAACAGCCTTGGTTTCTCAAATGACTGCCTCGCCTGGTTCACCAACTACTTCTCTGATAGAGTTCAGTGTGTCAAATCGGAGGACCTGTTGTCCGGACCTCTGGCAGTCTCTATGGGGGTGCCACAAGGTTCAATTCTCGGGCCGACTCTCTTCTCTGTATACATCAATGATGTCGCTCTTGCTGCTGGTGATTCTCTGATCCACCTCTACGCAGACGACACCATTCTGTATACTTCTGGCCCTTCTTTGGACACTGTGTTAACTAACCTCCAGACTAGCTTCAATGCCATACAACTCTCCTTCCGTGGCCTCCAACTGCTCTTAAATGCAAGTAAAACTAAATGCTCTTCAACCGATCGCTGCCCGCACCTGCTCGCCCGTCCAGCATCACTACTCTGGACGGCTCTGACTTAGAATATGTGGACAACTACAAATACCTAGGTGTCTGGTTAGACTGTAAACTCTCCTTCCAGACTCACATTAAGCATCTCCAATCCAAAATTAAATCTAGAATCGGCTTCCTATTTCGCAACAAAGCATCCTTCACTCATGCTGCCAAACGTACCCTCGTAAAACTGACCATCCTACCGATCCTCGACTTCAGCGATGTCATTTTCAAATTAGCCTCCAAAACTCTACTCAACAAATTGGATGCAGTCTATCACATTGCCATCCATTTTGTCACCAAAGCCCCATATACTACCCACCACTGTGACCTGTATGCCCTCGCTTCATACTCGTCGCCAAACCCACTGGCTCCAGGTCATCTACAAGTCTTTGCTAGGTAAAGCCCCGCCTTATCTCAGCTCACTTGTCAACATAGCAGCACCCACCCGTAGCACGCGCTCCAGTAGGTATATCTCACTGGTCACCCCCAAAGCCAATTCCTCCTTTGGCCGCTTTTCCTTACAGTTATCTGCTGCCAATGACTGGAACGAACTGCAAAAATCACTGACGCTGGAGACTCATATCTCCCTCATTAGCTTTAAGCACCAGCTGTCAGGGAAGCTCACAGATCACTGCACCTGTACATAGCCCATCTGTAAATAGCCCATCCAACTACCTCATCCCCATACTGTATTTATTTATTTATTTATTTATCTTGCTCCTTTGCACCCCAGTATCTCTACTTGCACATTCATCTTCTGCACATCTATCACTCCAGTGTTTAATTGGTATATTGTAATTACTTCGCCACCATGGCCTATTTATTGCCTTACCTCCCTTATCTTACCTCATTTGCACACACTGTACATAGACTTTTTGTACTGTATTATTGACTGTTCTGCCTGCGGCTATGGAACCCTGACCTGTTCACCGGACGTGCTACCTATCCCAGACCTGCTGTTTTCAACTCTCTAGAGACAGCAGGAGCGGTAGAGATACTCTCAATGATCGGCTATGAAAAGCCAACTGACATTTACTCCTGAGGTGCTGACCTGCTGCACCCTCGACAACTACTGTGATTATTATTATTTGACCAGGCTGGTCATTTATGAACATTTGAACATCTTGGCCGTGTTCTGTTATAATCTCCACCCGGCACAGCCAGAAGAGGACTGGCCACCCCTCATAGCCAGGTTCCTCTCTAGGTTTCTTCCTACGTTCCTGCCTTTCTAGGGAGTTTTTCCTAGCCACCGTGCTTCTACACCTGCATTGCTTGCTGTTTGGGGTTTTAGGCTGGGTTTCTGTACAGCACTTTGAGATATCAGCTGATGTAAGAAGGCCTATATAAATACATTAGATTTGACTGTATGTTTGTTTATTCCATGTGTAACTCTGTGTTGTTGTTTTTGTCGCACTGCTTTGCTTTATCTTGGCCAAGTCGCAGTTGTAAATGAGAACTTGTTCTCAACTAGCCTACCTGGTTAAATAAAGGTGAAATAAATAAAAAATAAATAAAAAATTGAATATTCTTCTAATAAGAAATCTGTTAAAACCTTCAATATGTGTGTTCCTTTTAATAAGGTCTTTGTATAATCTGTAATTTGTTGTACCCCCTAGCATATGTTATCATTGTCTGTTTGTATACTTCTTGTATGTATACTGGTTTATCTGCAATAAATATATATATATATATATATATATATATATATATACATTTGAGAAAAAACGAGCTTGTGTAAGGTAGTAACACAAACTGGCCACATCAGGGACATTAGCGCAATATACAATATTTTAATATTGATAAATAATTCAACATGTCATTTTAAGATGATAGTATATGTTGCCCACTCAAACTATTGAAACAACGACATCTATGTCTCACTAATTTAACCATTAAGAGTTTAAAAATGCTCCTACAATGTAACCAGGCGCTCTAGACACAAGCCTCCATAGTGTCTGTGCATTAGGCTGAACGTTTGCCGTCCCTACGTACTGCGCACGCCCAAGTCTCTAAAGCCAGTGAGGGGACATTTACATTTTTCTCAGTGTTGCCTGCATGTCAATTTCCTTGTAAATACACACAACTGATTGTAAGTACTATGTAAACGTGTGCAGTGTGTAACTGTACTGTACCTGACATACTATATACGTAACCTTTATTTTATTTGTGTTGCATCCTTTATAATCTTTTACAAGATTACTTGAAGTCATATATTAATTGTGGCTCTGATGACTCAGATCAGAGAACATTAAAACTCAATCAGTCACATTAAACTAAACTCCACCCCCATTCATCCAGGAAAATGAAATGTTCATCAATCTGTACATATTCTGATTACAGCTACAGTAGCCTAGTGTGTATCCAATGTTCATAGTGCTTCAATTAGTAACGAATATAGAATTTGGCTTTACAATGCATTAACCCTCCTGTTGTGTTCGTTTCATGTTCATTCATTCTGTGTTCCGGGTCCAAAATGACCGCCCCATTATAGCCGATTATAAATCCATAATAATAGATATATTATCACCTAATGTTGGGTTAGAACCTTTTATCAACTTAAGTTCTCGTGAACATAAGTTTTGAACTTATATTTTGCTATTTATGGCCTGTAGGCCTCATTGACCTGAGCTCATCCAACTTGTTTTTGAGTTTAAAAAAAAGCATAATGTATGGATTATTTTGACTATAACAAATACTCAGATGAAACATATTGTGCTATTTATCACAGACTACTTTGTGTCAAAGTTTAACAAGGACTCTCTACTCATGATCAAAGATATGATCTTGAGCCTCACATACAATATATTGTTTTGGTCATTGTGCTGCCACAGAATGAATTGTGAGCAAGGCCTCAAAAAAGCTTTATATACCAGAGCTGCGAGAAAAGCTTCTATATATTATTGAAATAATGTTGCGATTGTTTGTGAGAATGCCAACAGGTATGGTTCCCGTGGGGGAAAGGTTCCCGTAGGGGTTGCCATGGAAGCCAAGAAGGGGAGTGAGGTGTGTGTGTGTGTGTGTGTGTGTGTGTGTGTGTGTGTGTGTGTGTGTGTGTGTGTGTGTGTGTGTGTGTGTGTGTGTGTGTGTGTGTGTGTGTGTGTTCAAACAAACATGCATGTGGGGGTCTGGGAGAGGAAGAGTGTCCATCTGATGAATGGGCATGTGCCTGAACTCAATTTTACACACTAATTGTAGTCTCAACCATTCATTTTCTAATGACCCGTCATTTTTGACCGGGAACACCACAGGTGTACAAAAGTTAAATAAAACACTCAAAATGTAATGAAAATCATCAAAATGTATTTTGTATGTTCAGATGCCCTGTGTGGACAAAGTCGTGGAACCTTATGACAATCAGATTAAATTAACTACATTTTTCAGAGAGGAAACTTGTAAATCCGTCCAATTCGACCGGAACACAGCAGGAGGGTTAAAATTATACACCAAAGTTATACCAAATTGAAGTAGAACGGTTGGATGACTGAAAACTAAGGACAACCTTGCATCATGATACAGAACGGGGAAAATCTAGCTTTAACATTTTAATCTACACCCTGGAGAGTGATGCAGCAATGCAGGCTGTGGAGATTTCCGGTGTACATTATTAGTGGATGGCGTTCCGCTCTCATCTCGCCACGGTCCTCCGCTAGCCGTAGCCAAATATTTATCGAAGGTCGACTCCTGTCCTGGCTCCAGAGGAAGAGGCTGACTCAATGACTGAGAGCCATACCGAAATGTAAGCTGTCAACCGTGTTTACTTATTTGTTATGTTGTATTTATGATTGCATGAACATGTATTACGCCGCTTTTTGTAAAAGGGAGTGTATAACTCGCGTAGGGCGGCCTAGCGTCGGGGGCTAGAAGAATCGGAGACCATCGATGGGGCCTCGACGTTTCCATTTTTTATTCTGAAATAGCTAGCTAGGTAGCTAGCCATCTGGTTAGTATTTTCTCAGGCAGGCATTAACGTTAGCTAACAACAGCTGTGTTGCTCGTTGCCGGCGACGTTATAGGCCTAGATATTAGCTAGGTAATGCAATGATCATTTCGAGGAAATCTTTTGAGATTAGCAATCTGCTTTTGCAAACCGACTAGCCATTGCTAACCCACGTAACTTGCTTGGCGCTAGCTAATGCTATGTATCTAATAAATATGTGGCTGCGTACCAATTATTATCTAGCTAGCTAACGTTAGTTTATCATCTTGCACCCAGTTATAATTTGGCATCATTTTAATAGGTCACTTGTATAGCTGCATTATGTACTGTACTTTTAAATAGGAGAAAATGTAGCTCAGTGTCATTTTATAGTGACTGGACCTTGTCTCAGCATCTCTAGTTAGCTATACAGGTAACTGTTGTAGTGATGTTGTTGCTATTCGAAGAAGGATGATGTTGTACATATGTAAAAAATAACTCAAAACAAACCACCAACAATCTGCCGCAATCTCCTCTCATCTCGCCTTTATGTAGTTACATATGGTAACACCAGATAATGTGATTTAACTCAACAACAAAAAATACCATTATACTGGTAGTTACAGGTGTGGGTATACAAAACAGTCAGATTTATCAACTAACCTGGCGATACTATCAAATGAAATTGTATTTGTCACATTGTATTTGTCACATGCGCCGAATACAACAGGTTATTATACAACTTATAAGCACTTAAGCACTCGACAATGCAGTTAAAGAAATAGAATTAAGAAAATATTTTCTAAATAAAATTTAAAAAACGAATAAAAAGCAACACTAAGATTACGTGACAATAACGTGGCTATATGCAGGGGGTACTGGTACTGAGTCAATGTGCAGGGTACCGGTTAGTCGAGGTAATTTGTACATGTAGCTAGGGGTAAAGTGACTATGCATAGATAATAAAGAGTGAGTAGCAGCAGTGTACATGTAGGTAGGGGTGAGGTGACTATGCATAGATAATAAAGAGTGAGTAGCAGCTGTATTAAAACAATGTAAATAAACTATGTAAATAGTCAGGGTGGCCATTTGATTAATTGTTCAGCAGTCTTATGGCTTGGGGGTAGAAGCTGTTAAGGAGCCTTTTGGAGCTGGACTTGGTGCTCCGGTACCCCTTGCCATGCGGTAGCAGAGGGAACAGTCTATGACTTGGGTGACTGTCGACGTCGATTCGTGGTAACAGGAAGGACCATGTCCGTTTGAATCTAGAAAATGCTCCATTGTTAAAATAAATACTTTTTTTTGGCTCCATGAATTAATCCAACAATGTGTACACACGCCATGTTGTCTTTTTAAAATCTTCTCTCGTTGATTGAGACAGGTGGTGTCGCATGTCATGATGACAAACACCTGTCTCGATCAATGAGAGAAGACTTGAAATAGACAACATGGCGGCGTACACATTGTTGGATTACTTCATGTAGAAAAACGATTTATTTTAATAACGGAGCATTATCTAAATTTAAACGGGCCCCTTGCAACTGGACACAAACATTTACTACTAATCGAGGACGAAGATGGTATCGCCAATATCAGTAGTTAAAATCTCTGGTGACGTTTTGTATAGACACCTGTAACTACCAGTGTAATGATCACATTTTTTAGGGGGTTGAATCACATTATCTGGTTTTAAAAGCTGTAGCCTATGTCCATCTCGAAATGTATAAAATCCTAAAACACAGTAGAATGCCAGTTGTTTTGAGAGTATTAATACCATAGATTTGGTAATACCATTGCGTTGCAGTTAAAAACAATGCACATAGGCTCCCGAGTGGCGCAGTGATCTGAGGCACTGCATCTCAGCGCTAGAGGCGTCACTACAGACACCCTGGTTCGATTCCAGGCTGTATCACAACCGGCCGTGATTCAGAGTCCCATAGGGCTGCGACCAATTGGCCCAGCGTCGTACGGGATTGGCCGGTGTAGGACGTCATTGTCAATAAGAATTTGTTCTTAACTGACTTTCCTAGGTAAATACAAGGTTAAATTAAAAAAACATACATGGATCCATTGGATAAAATATGTATCGGCTACATTTGCATCATGTTCATATACCCCCTCTGTCTTTCCCTCTGTAGGGTTTCTGCCCTTTTACTAGTGGACGACCAGAGGTGTATCACCTATTGATAACAGACGTTGTTAAGAGCTGGTAGAAAACACCCCTGTTGGACATCACCAGCCCGACCAAAACCTGCCTCCATACTCCTGGGCCTCCCCTCACACAGTCAAAACTGCATCAATACGTGCGAAGCAGCAGGATGACTGAGGCGTGGCAGCAGCAGCACGCAGTGGCCCCCCCACCCACCGTGGTGCACAACCTCCCCCCGGGCTCCGACAGCGCCCTGGGCTGTGCCGTGTACGGGATCGTCCTCCAGCCGGATGTGGCCTCCCTCCAGCAGCAGCCCCAGCACGGCCAGCAGCATGCCGTACCCGCCCAGCAGCCTTCCCTACAGGTAGGGGGCGAGGGAGGGCACAAGTGCGGAGCCTGCGGCCATGACATATCCCACCTAGCTAATCCACATGAGCACCAGTGTATGGGGACCGGGGATCGGTCGTTCCAGTGTACCCAGTGTATGAAGATCTTCTGCCAGGCCACTGATCTGCTGGAGCATCAGTGTGTACAGGTGGAGCAGAAGCCGTTTGTGTGTGGCGTGTGTAAGATGGGTTTCTCTTTGCTCACCTCGCTGGCACAGCACCACAACGCCCACAACAACGGCAACAACCCCATGAAGTGTTCCATCTGTGAGAAGACCTACCGCCCGGGCTCTGGCAACAACACCCCCACCTCCTCCGCTGCCAACCCGTCCACCGGCGAGGCCTCCAGTGGCGGGGCAGCGTGCGGAGCCTCAGCCCCTACGGCGTTTGAGGCTTCGGGACCAGACAGGCCCTACAAGTGCTCAGTGTGCCACAAGGGCTTTCGGCATCTGTCTGAGCTGTCGCGACACGAGCGGGTGCACACGGGAGAAAAGCCCTACAAGTGTGACACCTGTGACAAGAGCTTCAGCCAGTCCTCTCACCTGGCCCACCACCAGCGCACCCACAGCTCAGAGCGGCCCTACAAGTGTGCTGTCTGTGAAAAATGCTTCAAGCACCGCTCACACCTCGTGCGCCACATGTACGCACACTCCGGCGAGCACCTGTTTAAGTGCAATTTGTGCGAGATGCACTTCAAGGAGTCGTCGGAGCTCCTGCACCACCAGTGCCAGCCCACAGTGACCTTGGACAGGCCGTTCCGCTGCGGCTCGTGTGGGAAGGGCTTCAAGCGGCCTTCGGATCTGCGGCAGCACGAACGCACGCACTCCGAGGAACGTCCGTTCCAGTGCGAGGAGTGCCAGATGAGCTTCAAGCAGCAGTACGCCCTCGTTCGTCACCGCCGCACTCACAAGAACCCAGCCGACCGGCCTTTTAAGTGTAACCTATGTGACAAGGGTTTCCTGCAGCCCTCCCACCTGCTGTACCACCAGCACGTCCATGGCATGGAGAGCCTGTTCAAGTGTGCTTCCTGCCAGAAAGGCTTCAGCCAATCCGGTGAACTGCTCCGGCACAAATGCACCGGCTCAGGGTCGGCGTCTGGCTCCGTGACCGCGGCCACGCCGGCGGTGGAGAAGCCCTACAAGTGTGACGTGTGTGGCAAAGGCTACAAGAAGAAGTCGACGCTCCAGCGCCACCAGAACTCCAGCTGTCAGGAGAAGCCGCTGAAGTGCTCCCTGTGCAACCGACGCTTCCTGTCGCCGTCTGAGTTCGTGACGCACCGCTGCGACCCGTCCCGGGAGAAGCCCCTGAAGTGTCCCGACTGCGAGAAGCGCTTCAAGTATTCCTCGGAGCTGCAACGTCACCGCCGCGTTCACACCGGGGAGAAGCCGTACAAGTGCTCCAGCTGCGACAAGAGCTTCAAACAGCGGGAACACCTGGTGAAGCACCAGGCGGTGCACTCGCGGGAAGCCCAGTTTAAGTGCGTGTGGTGCGGGGAGCGTTTTGTGAACCTGGGAGCCCTCCAGGAGCACACGGTCCAGCACACTGCAGAAGGAGGTGGTTATCCTGCAGCCCCATGTATACAGTGAGCAGGTCTGCTGCTGTTGAGCGTCTGTACAGTGTGAACACACACGGTGACATGGAACGTTGCCCGCCAGGCATACAGCAACACTCTTCCTGACACCTTATTTGTATATAACCACACATTCATTATTTACATTTAGTTACACACCCACATAACCACCCCCCCCCCCTCCCTCCTTTTGCATAAACAATGGTAAAACTCTGCTTAATCCTAACCATGAAGTTATTATTGACACCTTCCTCGCACCAAGGTAATCATGACCATGTTCTGCCGTTCATTAGTGACTTCCAACTACCCATGACCCAGATCAACTGAAAACAGTACATCAACTACCCATGACCCAGATCAACTGAAAACAGTACATCAACTACCCATGACCCAGATCAACTGAAAACAGTACATCAACTACCCATGACCCAGATCAACTGTGGTCACCTTGTTGGATGCAGGAAAAATGCAACTTGAAAAGGATGTTCGAATATGAAAAGTCATTGGAAATGTATTCATGTTTGTAACATCAAATACTTAAGAATTGCTTTTTTTTTTAAATGGTGAGAAATTAAATGTTTAAGGAAATTGTTGGGAGGGAGAGTCTTATTCTCTGACTCCTTTATGGTCATATAATTTCTTTGCTGTGGTTTGGTTCAAGTTTTAGCCACACTATGTGTTGAACTCCCCCTTAACCCTCTGGTTGGCTGTTAGTAATGCCCAATAACCCCCACCCCTCATAGACTTAAATATACGTTTCTGCATGAGTATATTTAAGCAATATGGCCCGAGGGGTTGTGGTATATGGCCAATATACCACGGCTAAGGGCTGTTCTTATGCATGATGCGATGCGGAGCCCTTAGCTGTGATATATTGCCCATATACCACAACCCCCTTGAGGTGCCTTTATAAACTGGTTATCAATGTAATTAGAGCAGTTCAAATACATGTTTTGTTATACCTGTAGTATACCACGGCTGTCAGCCAATCAGCATTCAGGGCTCGAACCACCCAGTTTATAATTGTGAAATACGTTTATATTTAGCATCACTGTTGTACTGTAGTAGCTTAGGTTTGCTTAAAAAATGAAAAAAAAAATGTGACAAGTTATATCTTGTGTCCTCTTTGTAAATCTGTGGTAGATAAACTGTGGCATCTCTGTACTATAATGAACAGCAACTACTGTAGTATGTGTCAATGGGAATATTTCCCCACATTCTGGACTACTTTGGCTCCCTATGTCATAGAAAGAAACACATACCATATCTCTCTGTCAACGTGGGGGGCTCCCGAGTGGCATCTCAGTGCTAGAGGCATCCCTACAGACCCTGGTCCGATTCCAGGCTGTATCACAACCGGCCGTGATTGAGAGTCCCATAAGGGGGCGTCGCACAATTGACCCAGCGTCGTCCGCGTTTGGCCGGGGTAGGCCGTCATTTGTAAATAAGAATTTGTTCTTAACTGACTTGCCTAGTTAAATAAAATGTACACAGGGAATGATGCTCACACAACCTCTGAATCCTATATGTACTGT
Organism: Salvelinus namaycush; assembly: GCF_016432855.1. Classification (NCBI taxonomy): domain Eukaryota; kingdom Metazoa; phylum Chordata; class Actinopteri; order Salmoniformes; family Salmonidae; genus Salvelinus; species Salvelinus namaycush. The sequence goes on from NC_052336.1 coordinate 414,346, forward strand.
TTGTACATAAATATTACATTCTAACATGTTAACAAACTTGGTGGTAGAAGTTAAATGTGTTGAAGAACTGATTCTGCTACCTGCTTTTCTACCCAGTTGAGATTGTTTGTGTTGTATTTAAGCAAAAGGGGTGTGGAGGACATACTCCGGCCCAGTGGTTTTGTCCTCCGACAGGTGGCATCACTCCTACACAACGCTCGTCCCTCAACCGACAGAGCAGACAGTTGGTCGTAAAGACAACGGCCCAGTGGTTTTGTCCTCCGACAGGTGGCATCCCTCCTACACAACGCTCGTCCCTCAACCGACAGAGCAGACAGTTGGTCGTAAGACAACGGCCCAGTGGCTTTGTCCTCCGACAGGTGGCATCACTCCTACACAACGCTCGTCCCTCAACCGACAGAGCAGACAGTTGGTCGTAAAGACAACGGCCCAGTGGTTTTGTTTAAACCAGTAATGTCTACATCTGGATTTCAAAGTGTTATCGCTTCACCTAGCAGTTATCATGTGATTAAAAACCCCCCAATCAATCTCTTTATCATGACTTCCATTTGGACACGTTGGCCTCGGTTTGTGCCTACGAGGTCTTCATGTAAACCCAGCCAAGTTAGAGTCCCAATTGCACAAATTGTTCCTCAGTTGCCCCTGAAATAGCTGTGCGAGGACTTTTATGTTAGTAAGTCTAAATGTTGAGGTGGAGAAGAAGGAATAAAAAGTATGTGATTATGTATGCAAGTTTATACATTTATGTTTTTTTTTTATATTGTTTTATGATAGTGTATTTAAAAAAAAATAATAAACTAGAAAAAATAACATATGCTCACAATGTGTATTTGGAATGAGGATATGAAACTGAAAGGTTAGGAGTGAGAATGTCATGTGGTGGATTCATTCTAAATGGCACCCTATTCCCTATGTAGTATACCAGGGCCTCGGGTCAAAAGTAATGCACGCTATAGGGAATAGGGTGCAACTTGGGAAGAAGTTGATGTTTGAACTGGGTGGGATGATGAGGTAGTCAAGCACTTGTGTCTGCAGTTAGGCTATGAGCGTGTTTGACATTGCAGCCATTTTTTTTTTTAAAGGTGTGACTGACTAATCTACAAATCACCTTGAATCATAATTAACTAGTCAAATGTTAGTTGCAGGTCCGGTCACAATTTCCCCACGATGCATCATGGTTTTGATGCGCTCGACAGGCCTAAGCCTTCTGCATGCCAATGCTGGTCAAATATGTCCTGGTCTGTGCTTCTGCCTCTGCTGCCCTCAATCTTTGTCAACTGGGAGATATAGATGATGACATCAGTCTGTGGCTTAATCTGTGTAGGCTACATTCAATCTTGAATGATATGTACAGTATATCATGTTCATATACACACTGCACTAACAAAATAAACGAATCTTACAATATTATTGTTTTACAGTATTTGTGTTTGCTTAAATACACTGGACAGTAACTTACCACACACTCGAGAGGGGCAAAGTACTACTAGTCCTCTTAACAGGAAGTTCTTGACAAAAAACAGGAAATTGTCTCATACATAAACACAATACGTCAATGCACATGGAAGTGTTGTCCACAAGGTGCACATTTTTTTATTATTAGGTACCGAGGTGGAATTACAACACACCTAACCTGAAAGGAAACTACATGTGAATATTGAGAGTGATCAGGTGACTATTTTGGTACGTATTTCAGGCTTTCACTAGATATTTGCCAGAAGGGTGATATACATTTACTTAGTCAAATAATATATAGTTATGTTTCAATAAAGCAATTGCTAGGTTAGAAATTTGTGATATATCTTCAAACGAAACCCGCTACAAAATAACCCCGGTCGGTTAGAATGCGGCCAGTAACCGCGACAGTAGTGATCTTTGGGCCGCTACATAGACAACTCCAATAGTGGCTACAATGTTGCGTTTGGAGGGGTCACTGGCGACTACTTCCGGGTGATGTTTTTGTTGCAACGGAGTCGCAGCAGCTACGACTTGAACGACGGAGTCTTCTTAGAATGAATATTTAGCTAAACCCATTAGCCAGACTCAAAAACATATTCAGCGGTTTCAAGTGTAATATTCTCAGGCATTTTCCTCGAACTTTGCGCCCTGGAGAGGGTGCCACCGCAAGCCCAAAATGCATGTCGCTGGACTTCCTACCCGAGTGCGCTGCTAGCTAGCTAACAGTAGCAGGCTAGCTAACGACAATCATTTCTACAGTAACGTACATGTAGCGAGACGGATTTCACGTCTTTTCTAAACCAACTGACCATTGTTAACTTATTATCGCCACTCAAGCTTGCTGTTTGATATTGTACTTATGTTGGCTTATCGTATTCGTTTACGTTAGTATTGTGATGAACACGGGGGCCCAACTTAGCTGGTTAGCATCTAGGCTAACTAGCTAACGTATCTTGCTTATACCAGAGGGGTCTGTCAAATTCAATTAGCTTGCCCAGCTCTCGGCCTCGTAAATTGCTTTTTAAACCATTTCTCGATTTGAGTTACTAGCTAGCTGTCCGATATTGAATCCTTATTGCCAGTTGTGTTAGTCTACCTCATCCTCTTTCCCCTTTCTCCTGCCGCCTCCCTGAAACTGGCGGTCCACCATAGCATCTTGCCAAACAGGCTGTTCAGGTGCATCAGGCACTCGCTCGTCGTAACTTTGACAATCCGCACAGCAAGTGCTGCCGACTGCGGTCACCAACTACGGACGAAAGTAGCCCAACCCAATGTTAAGCCATCTTACACGGAGTTAACTAAATCTAGGGTCCCTGAAAGTCGGTGCCCTGCCTTCCAATTTCGCGCCAAGAAGAGTAGTATTGTTGTGGAAGGTGAGCCCCATCAGCACCGGGCGTCCAAGCTCGCGATGCCCCCTCCTACGGTCAGCAGTAAAGCTCGGGTCTACACCGATGTCAACACGCAGAAGACCAGGGACTACTGGGACTACGATGCACACGTGCCAAGCTGGAGGTAAAGAAGGATGCAGCTATTCTACTAACTGTTAGTTACTAGGGTTCTCTAATTCTGAAGAGTTGTGTGTGCACGCTTTCATTCCAAGCCTACAGGGTTTGATCAAACGTCTGTTTATCACTCAGTTGCTCTTCAGGACAGGAGTTAGGAGAACCCTGTTGTAAATGTGTATTATCCCCTCTAGATAATCCTGTCTGATGATAACCTTCCTGCATGCATGTACTCCTACCATTTCCCGCTGGTCTCTTCTCAGGATTCTCTTGTTCTTCTCTCTGCAGTAATCAGGACAACTACCAGTTGGTGCGTAAGCTGGGCCGAGGGAAATACAGCGAGGTGTTTGAAGCCGTCAACGTCAGCAACAATGAGAAAGTGGTGGTTAAAATCCTCAAGGTGAGCTGCTGTCATTTTATGTGTTTTTGAATGTTTTTCCGTAGGTGTATACAATGAAGGTAATGGGCTCCTCAACCTAGGCATGTGGTCCCTGCTTAAAACAGTTGGCCTTCTATTGGCTTCAGTTGAACAGGGTCATGTTCATTAGTGCACACACCCAATGGAGTGTGTAGAGTTAAGTTTCACCCCGTTTTCGGGTCCAATTGTTTTCCGTTTGGTTCTAGGAGAATACAACCTTGTCTGGTTGAGGCTTTGAGGGTCTTTTTGTTGTGTTAAGTCTGGAAAGGATTGATCTCTTGTTTCAGCCTGTCAAGAAGAAGAAGATCAAGCGAGAGATTAAAATCCTAGAGAACCTGCGTGGTGGAACCAACATCATCCGCCTGGTGGACACAGTGAAGGATCCTGTGGTATGTCTCTCTAGTAGAAATATCATCTCTAGAAGGGGCTTAGAGCTTCTAGCAATCACATTCACTGGTAAACTCGCAATGGCTGCCAGTCGTCCCATAATGACATCAATGACTTGGCCTGTTCTATAGATTCCATTTATGTGGTCTCTCCGGTCAGCCCCAATACACTATCCTATAAATTATATTTCTATGGTCTCTCCGGTCAGCTCCAGTATTACATACTATAGATTCCATTTATGTGGTCTCGCTAGTCAGCCCCAGTACTCCATTCTATAGATTATATTTCTGTGGTCTCTTTGGTCAACCCCAGTACTCCATTCTATAGATTATATTTCTGTGGTCTCTTTGGTCAACCCCAGTACTCCATTCTATAGATTATATTTCTGTGGTCTCTCTGGTCAGCCCCAGTACTCCATTCTATAGATTATATTTCTGTGGTCTCTTTGGTCAACCCCAGTACTCCATTCTATAGATTATATTTCTGTGGTCTCTCTGGTCAGCCCCAGTACTCCATTCTATAGATTATATTTCTGTGGTCTCTCTGGTCAGCCCCAGTACTCCATTCTATAGATTATATTTCTGTGGTCTCTCTGGTCAGTCCCAGTACTCCATTGGGTGCATGTTTATTTGCATTTAGGGGTGTGACCTCCCCTCCATGAAAAGGGAATTAATGAGCCCACACCGTCACAGTGAGGTGCTGACTAACAGATTTACATTTCAGTTATTTAGCAGACTCTAATCCAGAGCCAATCACAGTTAGTGCATTCATTTCTGTGGTGGCGGGTGGCGAATCGCAGGTGGCGAATCGCATCTCTGCATGTCTGGCAGACATATCAGTGTGGATGACGGATCACCACCTCAAGCTGAACCTCGGCAAGACGGAGCTGCTCTTCCTCCCGGGGAAGGACTGCCCGTTCCATGATCTCGCCATCACGGTTGACAACTCCATTGTGTCCTCCTCCCAGAGCGCTAAGAACCTTGGCGTGATCCTGGACAACACCCTGTCGTTCTCAAATAACATCAAGGCGGTGGCCCGTTCCTGTAGGTTCATGCTCTACAACATTCGCAGAGTACGACCCTGCCTCACACAGGAAGCGGCGCAGGTCCTAATCCAGGCACTTGTCATCTCCCGTCTGGATTACTGCAACTCGCTGTTGGCTGGGCTCCCTGCCTGTGCCATTAAACCCCTACAACTCATCCAGAACGCCGCAGCCCGTCTGGTGTTCAACCTTCCCAAGTTCTCTCACGTCACCCCGCTCCTCCGCTCTCTCCACTGGCTTCCAGTTGAAGCTCGCATCCGCTACAAGACCATGGTGCTTGCCTACGGAGCTGTGAGGGGAACGGCACCTCAGTACCTTCAGGCTCTGATCAGGCCCTACACCCAAACAAGGGCACTGCGTTCATCCACCTCTGGCCTGCTCGCCTCCCTACCACTGAGGAAGTACAGTTCCCGCTCAGCCCAGTCAAAACTGTTCGCCGCTCTGGCACCCCAATGGTGGAACAAACTCCCTCACGACGCCAGGACAGCGGAGTCAATCACCACTTTCCGGAGACACCTGAAACCCCACCTCTTTAAGGAATACCTAGGATAGGATAAAGTAATCCTTCTGACCCCCCCCCCCCCCCCTTAAAAGATTTAGATGCACTATTGTAAAGTGGCTGTTCCACTGGATGTCATAAGGTGAATGCACCAATTTGTAAGTCGCTCTGGATAAGAGCGTCTGCTAAATGACTTAAATGTAAAAATGTTAAATTATTCATCTTAGCTAGGTAAGACAACCACCTATCACAGTCATAGTAAGTCAAAGCCCACTATCAGCAAAGTTAAACTCTAGAATGAGAGAACCCCCTGATGAAGGCTATTTGGACAATGTTGGTGATAAATCCACAAGCAAAGAGAGAGATGAGTGTGAGACTGTTTTCATTGTAATGTCTCTACCATCAGTTTATTTGCCTTTAGTGGTGTGCTGCTCTGCTGTTGTTGAAATGTGTGATTCTATGTCCTCAACAATAGAACTTTCTCTCTGCCGTCTTCTTTATTCTTTAATAATCAAGGATGAATTCTCCCATCTTGTCTCTCTGCAGTCTAGAACGCCGGCACTTGTCTTTGAGTGCATCAATAACACAGATTTTAAGGTACTGATGTTTGGTGAATATCATGCATTCATGTGAAACTACTACAAAAAAATAATGTAAAGGTACTGATCTCTCTCTAAGGTAATTGTCTGTTTGAAAAGTTAACAGACATGAAAATATACTGATATCATATAACATACATTTTAATCTGTAAACATTTTGAAAGTACAGTGCATTCAAAGTATTCAGACCCCTTGACTTTTTCCACATTTTGTTACAGCATTATTCTAAAATTGATTTCATTTGAAGAAAAAAATACAATGTGAACACAGTATCCCATAATGACAAAGCAAAAACAAATGTTTTGAATTTTTTATAAAACAAAAAAAACTAGCACATTTACATAAGTATTCAGACCCTTTACTCAGTACTTTGTTGAAGCACCTTTGGCAGCGATTACAGCCTCGAGTCTTCTTGGGTATGATGCTACAAGCTTGGCACACCTGTATTAGTGGAGTTTCTCCCATTCTTCTCTGCAGATCTTCTCTAGCTTTGTCAGGTTGGATGGGAGGCGTTGCTGCACAGCTATTTTCAGGTCTTAACAGAGACGTTCGATCAGGTTCAAGTCTGGGCTCTGGCTGGGCCACTCAAGGACATTGAGACTTGTCCCGAAGCCACTCCTGCGTTGTCTTGGCTGTGTGCTTTGAGTTGTTGTCCTGTTGGAAGGTGAACCTTTGCCCCAGGCTGAGGTCCTCAGTGCTCTGGAGCAGGTTTTCATCAAGGATCTCTCTGTACTTTGCTCCGTTCAGCTTTCCCTCGATCCTGACTAGTCTTCCAGTCCCTGCTGCTTAAAAACATCCCCACAGCATGATGCTGCCACCACCATTCCTCGCTGTAGGGATGGTGCAAGGTTTCCTCCAGATGTGACGCTTGGCATTCAGGCCAATCGGTTAAATATTGGTTTCATCTTTAGGTGCCTTTTGGCAAACTGTCATGTGCCTTTTACTGAGGAGTGGCTTCTGTCTGGCCACTCTACTGTAAAGGCCTGATTGGTGGAGTGCTGCAGAGATGGTTGTCCTTCTAGAAGGTTCTCCCATCGCCATAGAGGAACTTTGGAGCTCTGTCAGAGTGACCATCGGGTTCTTGGTCACCTCCCTGACCAAGGCCCTTCTCCCCCGATTGCTCAGTTTAGCCCGCGGCCAGCTCTAGGAAGAGTCGTGTTTGTTCCAAATTTCTTTCAATTAAGAATGATGGAGACCACTGTGTTCTTGGGGACCTTCAATGCTGCAGAAATGTTTTGGTACCATTCCCCAGATCTGTGCCTCGACACCATCCTGTCTCGGAGCTCTACGGACAATTCCTTCGACCTCATGGCTTGGTTTTTGCTCTGACTTGCACTGTCAACTGTGGGACCTTATATAGACAGGTGTGGGCCTTTCCAAATCATGTCCAATCAACTGAATTTACCACAGGTGGACTCAAATCAAGCTGTAGAAACATCTCAAGGATGATCAATGGAAACAGGATGCACCTGAGCTCAATTTTGAGTCTCATAGCCACGGGTCTGATGGCAAAGGGTCTGATTTTATTTTAATTTAAAATTTGCAAACATTTTTGTTGTTGAAATTTTTTCCTATGTCATTACGGGGTATTATGTTTAGGTTGAGGACATGTTTGTTTCTTTAATACATTTTAGAATCAGGCTGTAACAAAATGTGGAAAAAGTCAAGTGCTATGAATACTTTCCAAATGCACTGTAGTGAACCTTTGTTTCATCTCATTCACAGGAGCTTTACCAGAAGTTAACAGACTTTGATATCCGTTTCTATGTGTACGAGCTTCTCAAGGTAAGGGAAACAGGCAGGTTGCTTGGCTCTGTTGCATCCCACTTCTCAAATCATTTGGCTTCAATTTGTTTCCATTGACATTTTTTGGGGGGTCAAGAGGGCCTGAAACGAGTCTTCAGATAAAGACTGTGTCGTCTAGACTGTGATGTCCTTTGTGTCGTCTCCTACAGGCTCTGGACTACTGCCATAGCATGGGGATCATGCACAGGGATGTCAAACCACACAACGTCATGATCGACCACCAGATGAGAAAGGTAGCGATACGATCATCTTTATTTAAACAAGTTATTCTCATTGAGATACAATCTGGAGAGTCCTGGGAGAAACATCAAACTCTCCCTCTGTCAGGGTTGGGGGTTTCTTCATTTCCTGATTTAATCAGGATTTCTGGTTTTGCTGACATCCTCTATTCATACATGATGGAATTTGGCCCGCCCCCAAAACAATATTCTCTTTATGTCCTGGTTCTCTACAAGGTAAAAAAAAAAAATATATATATATATTTATCCTTTATTTTTTTCAGGGAGTCTTACTGAGATCAAGGTTTCTTTTACAGATGAAAAACATGCTCATAAAAAACAAACACATTAATCGGTAATAATGTCCTCAAGCAGCTTCCTGAATTGACCCAGAGACACCAAAACATCACATTTTGAATATTGTTCCACAAATACAGTGGAGAAATAACTAAAAGCTGGTTTACCTAACTCAGTACAGACAGAATTAATTTTCCAGACTTATCCAGTCATGTCTAGAGGTTAGTAATGATGTTAGGTACAGTGGGAGTTGTTTATCCAGTCATGTCTAGAGGTTAGTAATGATGGTAGGAACAGTGGGAGTTGTTTGTAAAAAGGGCTTTATGAATGAAAACACAGCAACGTATCAACCTACATGATATCAAGAGACGACCAACCAACTTTACGGTAGAGAATGTAGTGATGAGCACTAAAACTAGTCGACCCGCAAAAAAAATCAAATAACATTTTATGTTATGAGTACAACAGGTGTAGACTTTACTGTGAAATTCTTATTTACGAGCCCTTTCCCAACAATGCAGAGTTAAAACGTTTTTTTTAAAAGATGAGTAAAATAACAAGAACAAGGCTTCATACAAGGAGTACCGGTTCCAATATACTTATGTAAATTAGATATTTCGGTTTCATTTTCAATACATTTTGAAAAAGTGTCATTCCCCCTTCACTTTGTTGTTATTGGCTATGGTATGTAGATGAGTGATATAATGTAATCCATGTTGAATTCAGGCTGTAACACAACAACAAGTCATGGAAGCCATGTGTCATGTGATCAGAATACTTTCTGAAGGCAATGTACATGTATGTAACTAGGTGGTAAGTAGGGGGTAACTAGGGGGTAACTAGGGGTAAAAGGCAGGATAGATAATACAGTAGCAGTGTGTGGCTACAGGCCAGTGAGTGTGCATAGAGCCAGTGGAAGAATGTAAGTGCAAACAAGGGAGTCGATGCAAATAGTCCGGTTAGCCGTTTAACTGTTGTGTACAGGGTTTCCGTTAGCCGACTTTTGGCCAATTTACATTTTTGTTGTTGAAAACTGATATGATTGGCAACGGCCAATTGTCTGGTAGAAGAAGATCCCATTTCGAAATAATACTTTTTTTTTTGCCTATTAATTGACGGAAATACCAGTCGATGGAAACACATTTAACTAGTCATGCCTATCGGTCTATAGGTTAATTTAGTGGAATTCAATAGGTGAGTGTAGTACAGTATATTCGTTATGCATCTTATCACACCGTACACATACAGAGCCTTTGAGGGGACAGTCTGTCAGGCAGCATCTCCAACGGCAACGGGAGGCAGGCTTCTTCATCGTCACCTCACACCACTATGCAGTGAGCTGGAGGCAGTCTTCATCATCACCTCACACCACTATGCAGTGAGCTGGAGGCAGTCTTCATCATCACCTCACACCACTATGCAGTGAGCTGGAGGCAGTCTTCATCGTCACCTCACACCACTATGCAGTGAGCTGGAGGCAGTCTTCATCGTCACCTCACACCACTATGCAGTGAGCTGGAGGCAGTCTTCATCGTCACCTCACACCACTATGCAGTGAGCTGGAGGCATTCTTCATCATCACCTCACACCACTATGCAGTGAGCTGGAGGCAGTCTTCATCGTCACCTCACACCACTATGCAGTGAGCTGGAGGCAGTCTTCATCGTCACCTCACACCACTATGCAGTGAGCTGGAGGCAGTCTTCATCGTCACCTCACACCACTATGCAGTGAGCTGGAGGCAGTCTTCATCGTCACCTCACACCACTATGCAGTGAGCGTTTAGAAAACATTCACTTCATTGTTTGAGACTTTAATGTTTTTTACTACATATGAGGCCTGTCTTACCTTGCTTCAAAGTAGCCTAGTCAACCACACCATTTCACGCCATTGTTTCTTTCGTTGTCCAGTAGCCAAAGGCACAATCCTGGTGGTATTAGCGACCCGTGCTAGTTGTTGACAATCCTGGTCATATTAGCGACCCGTGGTAGTTGTTGGTAATCCTGGTCATATTAGCGACCCGTGCTAGTTGTTGATAATCCTGGTCATATTAGCGACCCGTGGTAGTTGTTGACAATCCTGGTCATATTAGCGACCCGTGATAGTTGTTGATAATCCTGGTCATATTAGCGACCCGTGGTAGTTGTTGATAATCCTAGTCATATTAGCGACCCGTGCTAGTTGTTGATAATCCTGGTCATATTAGCGACCCGTGCTAGTTGTTGCATATTAGATCTCCCCTCTTCCTACATTTCTAACAGGATATTTTAATCTGTCACGTGAAACCGCTCGCTTGTGCGTCGCGCTATTGACAACTATGTTTTCCTGCTAATTTACGTTAGTTAACAGACGCCCTTATCCAGAGCCACTTACAGTAGTGAGTGCATACATTGTTTTTTTGGAACTGGTCCACTGTGGGAATTGAACCCATTACTCTGGTGTTGCTCTGTGCTCTACCAACTGAGCCACACAGGGAGGATGTTTTATGGAACGTGCAGGCTGTCTCATCGTCGTCAGTGATCAGTCCTACCACAGTCGTGTCGTCTGTAAACTTAATGATGGTGTTGGAGTCGCGCACAGCCACGCAATCATGGGTGAACAGGGAGTACAGGATGGGACAATGCACGCACCCCTGAGGGGCCCCCATGTTGAGGGTCAGGGTGGCACATGTTGCCTACCCTCACCACCTGGGGGCGGCCCGCCAGGAAGTACAGGACCCAATTGCAGAGGGAGGTGTTTAGTCCCAGGGTCCTTAGCTTAGTTATGGAGATCGGATGGAACTATGGTGTTGAACGCTGAGCTGTAGTCAATGAATAGCATTCTCATGTAGGTGTTCTTTTTGTCCAGGAGAGGGCAGTGTGGAGGGCAATAAAGATTGCGTCATCTGTTGGGGCGGTATGCGAAATAGAGTGGGTCCACGGTGTCTGTGATGATGGTGTTGTGAGCCATGACCAGCCTATCAAAGCATTTCGTGACTACAGATGAGTGCTACGGGGCGGTAGTCATTTAGACAGGTGACCTTAGTGTTCTTGGGCACAGGGTTCTATAGTGGTCTGCTTGAAACATGTAGGTATTACTGACTGGGTCGGATGAGAGGTTGAAAATGTCAGTGAAGACTTGCCAGCTGGTCAGTGCATGCTCTGAGTTGGTGTCCTGCTAATCCGTTAGGACCTTCGGCCTTGTGAATGTTGACCTGTTTTTAAGGTCTTGTTCACATCGGCTACGACATCCGGAACAGCGTGTTCTTTAATGCATGGTTCAGTGTTGCTTGCCTCGGCGCTAGCATAGAAGGTATTTAGCTAGTCTGGTACGCTTGTGTCACTGGGCAGCTCGTGGCCGGGTTTCCCTTTGTAATCATTGACAGTTTACGAGCCCTGCCACAATCCAACGAGAGTCAGAACCGGTGTAGTAGGATTCGATCTTGGTCCTGTATTGAAGCTTTCTTTGCCTGTTTTATGGTTAATCGGTTTTATGGTTAGAGAGAGAGAGAGAGAGAAAAAAAAAAAAACGGGGTCTTACATGACACAAAATACCTTTTAAAGACAAAAGACTTTACAATTTACATACATCTCAAAACATAAACACGTGTGTGTGTGTGTGTGTGTGTGTGTGTCAGTCACACGTACGTCAGTGTAGGTGCCATGAGGGAAGAGGCATTGTGTCGGGAAGTGTTGCTTTATCTGTTTTTTACCAGGTTTGCTGTTAACTTGCACTGTATAAGATGGAAGGTAGTTTCATGGCTCTGTATAATACCGTTTTCCTTGAATTAGTTCTGGACCTGGGGACTGTGAAAAGACCCCTGGTGGCATGTCTGGTGGGGTAGATGTGTGTGTCAGTGCTGTGTGTAAATTGACTATGTAAACAATTTGGAATTTCCAACACATGAATATTTCTTATAAAAACAAGATGTTAGACATAGTCAGTCTTTATCAAACTCTTATCCAAGAGAGACTGACATGCATAGTATTAATATCAGCCCTCTGATTACAATGAAGAGCAAGACGTGCCGCTCTGTTCTGGACCAGCTGCAGCTTAACTAGGTCTTTCTTTGCTGCACTTGACCACACGACTGGACAATAATCAAGATGAGATCAAACTAGAGCCTGCAGGCTTTGTGTGGTGTCAAAAAAGCAGAGCGTCTCTTTATTACGGACAGACCTTTCCCCATCTTGACAACCTTTTGAATCTATACTGAAAAAAAATATCGACGCAACATGCAACAATTTCAAAGATTTTACTGAGTTAGTTCATATAAGGGAATCAGTCCATTGAAATTAATTCATTACGCATTAATCTATGGATTTTACATGACTGGGAATACAGATGTGTATCTGTTGGTCACAGATACCTTAAAGGAAACGTAGGGGTGTGGATCAGAAATCCAGTCAGTATCTGGTGTGACCACAATTTGACTCATGCAGCGTGACACATCTCCTTCGCATAGAGTTGATCAGGCTGTTGATTGTGGCCAGTAGAATGTTGTACCACTCCTCTTCAATGGCTTTGCGATGTTGCTGGATATTGGCGAGAACTGGAACACGCTGTCGATCTAGAGCATCCCAAACATGCTCAGTGGGTGACATTTCTGAGTATGCAGGCCATGGAAGAAGTGGGACATTTTCAGCTTCCAGGAATTGTGGACAGATCCTTGCAACATGGGGCTGTGCATGATCATGCTGAAACATGAGGTGATGGCGGTGAATGAATGGCACGACAACGGACCTCAGGATCTCGTCACGGTATCTCTGTGCATTCAAATTGCCATTGATAAGATGCAATTGTGTTCGTAGCTTATGCCTGCCCATACCATAGGTTATGCCTGCCCATACCATAACCCCACCGCCACTATGGGGCATTCTGTTCACAACGTTGACATCAGCAGACCACACGGCACAATACACGTGGTCTGTGGTTGTGAACCAACACTTACATGTTGCGTTTAGTGTATATGTCTTATATGGGTTGGAGTTAACCTACAGGAGGGTAGCTCTCCAGGAACAGGGTTGGAGTTAAAACCTTACAGGAGGGTAGCTCTCCAGGAACAGGGTTGGAGTTAAAACCTACAGGAGAGTAGCTCTCCAGGAACAGGGTTGGAGTTAAAACCTACAGGAGAGTAGCTCTCCAGGAACAGGGTTGGAGTTAAAACCTACAGGAGAGTAGCTCTCCAGGAACAGGGTTGGAGTTAAAACCTACAGGAGGGTATCTCTCCAGGAACAGGGTTGGAGTTAAAACCTACAGGAGGGTCTCTCTCCAGGAACAGGGTTTGGGTTAAAACCTACAGGAGGATATCTCTCCAGAAACAGGGTTGGAGTTAAAACCTTACAGGAGGGTAGCTCTCCAGGAACAGGGTTGGAGTTAAAACCTACAGGAGGGTAGCTCTCCAGGAACAGGGTTGGAGTTAAAACCTACAGGAGGGTAGCTCTCCAGGAACAGGGTTGGAGTTAAAACCTACAGGAGGGTAGCGCTCCAGGAACAGGGATGGAGTTTAAACCTACAGGAGGGTAGCTCTCCAGGAACAGGGTTGGAGTTAAAACCTACAGGAGGGTAGCTCTCCAGGAACAGGGTTGGAGTTAAAAACTACAGGAGGGTAGCTCTCCAGGAACAGGGTTGGAGTTAAAACCTACAGGAGGGTAGCTCTCCAGGAACAGGGTTGGAGTTAAAACCTACAGGAGGGTAGCTCTCCAGGAACAGGGTTGGAGTTAAAACCTACAGGAGGGTAGCGCTCCAGGAACAGGGATGGAGTTTAAACCTACAGGAGGGTAGCTCTCCAGGAACAGGGTTGGAGTTAAAACCTACAGGAGGGTAGCTCTCCAGGAACAGGGTTGGAGTTAAAAACTACAGGAGGGTAGCTCTCCAGGAACAGGGTTGGAGTTAAAACCTACAGGAGGGTAGCTCTCCAGGAACAGGGTTGGAGTTAAAAACTACAGGAGGGTAGCTCTCCAGGAACAGGGTTGGAGTTAAAACCTACAGGAGGGTAGCTCTCCAGGAACAGGGTTGGAGTTAAAACCTACAGGAGGGTAGCTCTCCAGGAACAGGGTTGGAGTTAACCTACAGGAGGGTAGCTCTCCAGGAACAGGGTTGGAGTTAAAACCTACAGGAGGGTAGCTCTCCAGGAACAGGGTTGGAGTTAAAACCTACAGGAGGGTAGCTCTCCAGGAACAGGGTTGGGGTTAACCTACAGGAGGGTAGCTCTCCAGGAACAGGGTTGGAGTTAAAACCTACAGGAGGGTAGCTCTCCAGGAACAGGGTTGGAGTTAAAACCTACAGGAGAGTAGCTCTCCAGGAACAGGGTTGGAGTTAAAACCTACAGGAGGGTAGCTCTCCAGGAACAGGGTTGGAGTTAAAACCTACAGGAGGGTAGCTCTCTCCAGGAACAGGGTTGGAGTTAAAACCTACAGGAGGGTAGCTCTCCAGGAACAGGGTTGGAGTTAAAACCTACAGGAGGGTAGCTCTCTCCAGGAACAGGGTTGGAGTTAAAACCTACAGGAGGGTAGCTCTCTCCAGGAACAGGGTTGGGGTTAACCTACAGGAGGGTAGCTCTCCAGGAACAGGGTTGGAAACCCCTGATATAGATGTCGACATAGTCTAGGACCGGTAGGAACATCTACTGAATAATCTGCTTTCGACTATTTAGCGAGAGGCGGGACCTATTTCTATAGAAGAAGCCCATTTTTAACATGATGTTATGATAAACACCATTCCTGCCCCTGTTCCCTACTAATCTAGGCCAGTGTTTCCCAAATAGCTGGCCTCATAGCAGCCGTAGCTGCAGCTCATTTCTCCTGGGTCAAAAGCAGAGCATCAACACTGTTGTTTTTATCAGGAGGGTCACAGAATGTGCGTCCCAAATATATCACCTGAAGTGTACACTCGATTTTTACCTCTTACAACCGTCCGCAAGTCTCGCAAGCTTACGTTGTTTTGCTACACGAATTCAGCAGTAAGCAGTAATCTTCTCACTAATGTAATGTAATGGCATTGGATTGGTGGATGCATAGGTAGTTCCCACCATATTTCTTATACTTGTGGTTTCCTTTAGAATCAGTGAAGGGAAGTAAACAAGGTCACACGTTGGGAGGAAGAAGAGATAATTGGGTCTCATCCAGAGAGGAAACTTCAGAAGGTGTTAAATGGGTCACGTTATGGCACCAAAACGCTGTGAAGATGGAGTGGGTGGGGGGTGGGGTTGCAGGGTGGGGCTGGGCTGTCATAGTTCTGTTTAGCCACCAGGTGGCAGTAATGGAGCTGCAGCAGCAGAACACAAAGCTGAAGGCCAAGATGTTTTATTTATTTATTTAACCTTTTATTTAACTAGGCAAGTCGGTTAAGAACAAATTCTTATTTACAATGACGACCTACACCGGCCAAACCCGGATGGCGCTGGGCCAATTGTGCGACGCCCTATGGGACTCCCAATCACGGCCGGTTGTGATACAGCCACTATTTGGTGGGTCAGCAGGACATTTTGAAAGGCTTAGAAGGCAGGTTAGCATAGTGCAAAACAGGAAGCTATGCTTCTGTAGATGTCACACTGCCAAAAAAAACTCTAATTCCTCCCTCTCTCTCTCTCTCTCTCTCTCTCTCTGCTGTCTGTGTGTCTCAGCTGCGTCTCATAGACTGGGGTCTGGCTGAGTTCTACCACCCAGCTCAGGAATACAACGTCAGGGTGGCCTCCCGTTATTTTAAAGGACCAGAGCTGCTAGTGGACTATCAGGTAGACACTAGTTATTATCACACTACTGACACAATGTGAACATCCACATACACTGCAGTACATCATGATGCACATATTGCTTTAATTCTTGTTACATCAACACATTGATCTGCCTGCTAACATTTAGTATGTTCAATAGTCGTATGTTTACAGATGTACCAATACATGGATATTGTTCAATGAACCACATTGTGATTTTTCAAATGAGTTGTAGAGTATTTTTCCAGCGTTCTGTATTGTCCTTGTTGTGTCTGTAGCTTTATGACTACAGTCTGGACATGTGGAGTCTAGGCTGCATGTTGGCCAGCATGATCTTCCTGAAAGAGCCATTCTTCCATGGCCAGGACAACTACGATCAGGTACACACACACACACACACAAACAGGGCAACTACGATCAGGTACACACACACACACACACACACACACACACAAACAGGGCAATTACGATCAGGTACACACACACACACACACACACACACACACACACACACACACACACACACACAAACAGGACAACTACGATCAGGTACACACACACACACACACACACACACACACACACACACACACACAGGGCAACTAGGACCAGGTAAATAACACACACAGCTCCACACTACACTAGTCCATGATACGATGCTTGTATGTAATACCACAGTGTGAAATGGCATCATTGGGAGTGGAACCAACCACTAGAGAGGAGGACATCACTTCTATTGTCAACAAACCCTGTTATATAATTACAACTAAATGACCACGTTAATACACACTATGAACACTGTTCATCTGTGATGTAGAAGGTGTGGCTGTATGGTAGATGTGTGTCTCAACGTTCCTCTGACTGTCCCATGTTGTGTCCAGCTGGTCCGCATCGCTAAGGTTCTTGGGACAGATGAGCTGTTTGGCTACCTACACAAGTACCACATTGAACTGGACACACGTTTCAAAGACCTGCTGGGACAGTAAGTACCACTAGGGGGCGTAGCACAGGGTTAGCCTGGTCCCCACGTCTGTTTGTGCTCATTGAAAAGCCAAACAATTTGACAAAGCACTGACATGCCAGAAACAGACGGTCACTCAGGTGGGGAGAGGGGCTGCTGTTCAGGGCTCCTGGGGTGGTATTCAATGTCTCTATTGGGATTTGTTTTGGTGCAGTGGGTGGGCAAGACTGTTTGTTTACATGGAGAACATACCACTGTGCTCGCCTACCGTGTGGAATGTTCAGATAGAAATAGATTGTGTAGAAATCCACATCCCAGTGTTCTGTTGTTTCCGTGTTACCCTGAAGGACATAGAATATAAAGTATAGATCCAATCACCTTCACATTTTAGCCTCCCAGTCTCTCTTTTTATTGGATGTTTGTTCCCTTGGCGACGGCGATACTTGTGAAGCGATGTGTCAACATACCCCTCGGGCACAACCGTAGCGCTACATTTTGAAACGTTAAACTAAAATGAGTGTTTCTTATCGGACCAGTTTAAGCAGTACCTCCCTGTTTCTTATTGGACCAGTTTAAGCAGTACCTCCCTGTTTCTTATTGGACCAGTTTAAGCAGTACCTCCCCCTCTCCTCCCCCCAGGCAGACGAGGAAGCGCTGGGAGCAGTTTGTCCAGACAGAGAACCAGCACCTGGTGACCCCTGAGTCCCTGGACCTGCTGGACAAGCTGCTACGTTACGACCACCAGCAGAGACTGACCGCTGCTGAGGCCATGCAGCATCCATACTTCTGTAAGATACACACCTGTCTGTCTGTCTGTCTGTCTACCTGAGGCCATGCAGCATCCATAATTCTGTAAGATACACACCTGTCTGTCTGTCTACCTGAGGCCATGCAGCATCCATAATTCTGTAAGATACACACCTGTCTGTCTGTCTACCTAAGGCCAGCAGCATCCATACTTCTGTAAAGGGGTCTACACAGTCTACTCTAACAGAGCCTACGGAGGTCTGTTTCCATCTCTATACGTAGTTCTACCAACATTTGTGAGGCAGAATTTTTGGAACTCGACCCAAACGGACCTATGTCAGCTCCTTTTGAGTAGCCTGTGTAAAACCCTTAAGATAAACCCACACAGCAGAAGATATGAGAGGAGCGGAGCCTCCCTAATTTGGCTGGAGCATGGAGAGGATCTTATTTTTTTCGAACATTGGCCTTCTGTCTCGCTCCAATTTCACTGTGGTACACGTTTAAAAATTCCTTCATCCCTGTTCTTTTGATAAGGCCTGTTCTGTTGTATTCATTTATCCCAACCACCACTAATGAACACAGACGTAGATATCAGTACACCAGGTAATAGGACACTGTAATTGATGATTTATATAAAGGTTATTATTAAATAATACGAGTAAGTTTGTAACAGTGCTAAAGTTGTGTATCAACTGTAAAATGTGAGCACAACAGAGCCAGTAACGACTGAAGTATCTGGTCATCAATAGATTGGAGAAAAAGCTAATCGTTTTTTAACATGGCCGCCACATATCATCAGCTTGGTCCTTGTTCAGGAGCCGATGACATGTTGAAGCTTCTAATTTTAATTTTTCCTTTATTTAACTAGGCAAGTCAGTTAAGAACAAATTCTTATTTACAATGACGGCCTACCGGGGAACAGTGGGTTAACTGCCTTGTTCAGGGGCAGAACGACAGATTTGAACCTTGTCAGCTCGGGGATTCGATCTTGCAACCTTTCGGTTACAAGTCCAATGCTCTAACCACTAGGCTACCTGCCGCCCCATTATGATAACCTACATCAAAACCAAACGGTGTGTAGTCACCAAAGTAGATATACAGTACCAGTCAAAAGTTTGGACACCTACTTATTCCAGGGTTTTTCTTTTCTTTTTTACTTTTTTTATACATTGTAGAATAATAGTGAAGACATCAAAACTATCAAATAACACATCATGCATTAACTAAAAAAGTGTTAAACAAATCTAAATATATTTTATATTTGAGGTTCTTCAAGGTTGCCACCCTTTGCCTTTGACACTCTTGGCATTCTCTCAACCAGCTTCATGAGGTACAGAAGAAAGCCCTATTTGGTAAAAGACCAAGTCAATATTATGGCAAGAACAGCTCAAATAATCAAAGAGAAATGACAGTCCATCATTACTTTAAGACATGGTCAGTCAATACGGAAACATGAAGAACTTTGAAAATGTCTTCAAGTGCAGTCGCAAAACCCATCTAGTGCTATGATGAAACTGGCTCTCATGAGGGCCGCCACAGGAATGGAAGACCAAGAGTTACCTCTGCTGCAGAGGATAAGTTCATTAAAGGTAGCAGCCTCTCAAATTGCAGCCCACATGAATGCTTCAGAGTTCAAGTAACAGACACATCTCAACATCAACTGTTCAGAGGAGACTGCGTGAATTAGGCCTTCATGGTCGAATTGCTGCTAAGAAACCACTAAAGGACACCAATAAGAAGAAGAGACTTGCTTGGGCCAAGAAACACGAGCAATGGACATTAGACTGGTGGAAATCTGTCCTTTGGTCTGATGAGTCCAAATTTGAGATTTTTGATTCTAACCGCTGTGTTTTTGAGACGTAGAGTAGGTGAACGGAGGATGTCCGCATGTGTGGTTCCCACCGTGAAGCATGGAGGAGGAGGTGTGTTGATGTGGGGGTGCTTTGCTGGTGACATTGTCATTTATTTAGAATTCAAGGCACACTTAACTAGCATGGCTACCACAGCATTCTGCAGCAAAACGCCATCCCATCTGGTTTGGCCTTAGTGGGTTTTTTTCAACCGGACAATGACCCAACACACCTCCAGGCTGTGTATGAGCTATTTGACCAAGAAGGAGATTGGAGTGCTGCATCAGATGACCTGACCTACAAAATCACCTGACCTCAACCCAATTGAGATGGTTTGGGATGAGTTGGACCGCAGAGTGAAGGAAAAGCAGCCAACAAGTGCTCAGCATATGTGGGAACTCCTTAAAGACTGTTGGAAAAGCATTCCAGGTGAAGCTGGTTGAGAGAATGCCAAGAGTGTGCAAAGCTGTCAAGGTGAAGGGTGGCTACTTTGAAGAATCTCCAATATAAAATATATTTTGATTTGTTAAACACTTTCTTTTCTTTTTTTTAACTACATGATTCCATATGTATTATTTCATAGTTTTGATGTCTTCACTATTATTCTACAATGTAAAAATAAAGAAAAACCCTTGATTGAGTAGGTGTGTCAGTATTGTATTGTACTAGTATTGTACGTATTTGAAAATGAATGGAGGGAATTTGGAGCTGCGGGTTTTTAAAATGTTTATTTAATGTGCTGAGCGATTTTTAGGACGTTGAGCACCAGAGCGCTGCACCACTCAACTCTAGTGTCACTCTCATCCCATCTTTCTACGTTCCTCCATCTTTTGCTGTCTCTCTCTATCCCTGTCCATGGACTCAATGCTAGTGTCTCTCTCTCCATCCCTGTCCATGGACTCAATGCTAGTGTCTCTCTCTCCATCCCTGTCCATGGACTCAATGCTAGTGTCTCTCCCCTGCTGTCTCTCTCTCTATCCCTGTCCATGGACTCAATGCTAGTGTCTCTCCTGCTGTCCCTCTCTCTCTCCATCCCTGTCCATGGACTCAATGCTAGTGTCTCTCCTGCTGTCTCTCTCTCTCTCCATCCCTGTCCATGGACTCAATGCTAGTGTCTCTCCTGCTGTCTCTCTCTCTCTCCATCCCTGTCCATGGACTCAATGCTAGTGTCTCTCCTGCTGTCCCTCTCTCTCTCCATCCCTGTCCATGGACTCAATGCTAGTGTCTCTCCTGCTGTCTCTCTCTCTCTCCATCCCTGTCCATGGACTCAATGCTAGTGTCTCTCCCCTGCTGTCTCTCTCTCTCTCTCCATCCCTGTCCATGGACTCAATGCTAGTGTCTCTCCTGCTGTCCCTCTCTCTCTCCATCCCTGTCCATGGACTCAATGCTAGTGTCTCTCTCTCCATCCCTGTCCATGGACTCAATGCTAGTGTCTCTCCCCTGCTGTCTCTCTCTCTCTCCATCCCTGTCCATGGACTCAATGCTAGTGTCTCTCCTGCTGTCCCTCTCTCTCTCCATCCCTGTCCATGGACTCAATGCTAGTGTCTCTCCTGCTGTCTCTCTCTCTCTCCATCCCTGTCCATGGACTCAATGCTAGTGTCTCCTGCTGTCTCTCTCTCTCTCCATCCCTGTCCATGGACTCAATGCTAGGCAGTGAAGTGCACTCATTCTGTGTTCAGTATGCAATTATTTATGCAAATTTACCTTCGAGATGTTGTGTAAATAGTTAGAAGCCGTTCAAACCCAGTGCTTAAAGGGACGGTTCCAGATTTTGCCAGTTAAAGGGATACTTTAGGATTTTGTCAGAGGTCATTTATGTACTTCCCCATAATCAGTTGAACTTGTAGATACTATGTTTCTGTGTCCAGTATGAAGGAAGTTGGAGGCAGTTTCGCGAGCCAATGCTAACTAGCGTTACCCATAGACTTCCAGTCATTGTGCTATCTGCTAGCATGCTAGCAGTAGATAAAGGGCATCATTGCAAAAATCCCGAAGTATCCCTTTTAGCCCTTTTTCATCTGACTGTAACAGAGAACTTTATTGCAGAAATCTCTCACCATCCCTTTAAACTACTCTGTACTGAATAAGAGTGAATCTCTCACCATCCCTTTAAACTTTGATCTGTACTGATGAAGAGTGAATCTCTCACCATCCCTTTAAACTTTGATCTGTAGTGATGAAGAGTGAATTGGAAAGAGATGGTCTCCTGACTACCACGTTCTGTGTCCCTCAGATCCAGTGCTGAATGAACAGACCATCTCCAACACACACACCAAGGCAATAAGTGGATCCAATGCAACATGATGGACAGAGAGGAGGTAACACACACACAGAGTTCTCCCCAAAGAATGTTAGAGCATCGCCACCTGGTGGACTGGCAGCGCCATTATGTAAACAACATTCTTTAATATTTCTGAGTAGATTACAGGAAATGTCAGGAAATGCTCAGCAGCACCACCTTGTTAACTAATCCTGGGGAGAACCCTGACATGTACACATTCTCACACCTGTAACACCCAGATTGTAACAAGCCCAGACTTCCATTCTTTTGATCGTGTCTCTGTTCCTTTTTGCCGTCCAGGAAAACCTTTGTTACCTCAACTTGTGACCCTTTCGTGGTAGAAACGATCTGCCTCCAAGTCTACAGCCATACTGGAGCAAGACGCCAACTTGCAACACACACAACACTCTTGGATAAAACCTAAATCTTTCACAACGTGGGTACTAGCGTTGCTTGGCCCCAGTCACACACAACGTATCGGATCCAAGCTATGAGGTGTGATATTGCCTCCTAGAACTGCCCCCCCTGAAATCCCTGCCCGCTCCCCACCCCACCCACCTCAACTCCCCTGTTTTCAAATAAGCTGATGTCAGATGTGATACAGAGACTGACTCCAGGTCAGTTTGGCACTGGTGTTGTGCTGTGAGATGTGTGTTGGTCAGTATGGAGCTGCACTGGCCTGGGGTCAGAGCTATAATAGCACTGAGTGGCATGGAGGCTCTTTTCTGCTATGGATAGAACAAATACTATATTAAAGAGAATAAACCATTTTTATTTAAATGTTTTTGTGCCTGTTTTTATTATTTTTATTATATATATCGATTTCTGATTGATCAGTAGAAACCTAAATACTTACAGAGCATTCGGGAAGTATTCCAGACCCCTTGACACATTCCACATTTTGTTACGTTAAAGCCTTATTCTAAAATTGATTTCCCCCTCAATCTACACACAATACCCCATAATTACAAAGCAAAGACTTATTTTAAAAAAAAATGTATTACAAAGAAAAAATTGACACATTACATTTTACATAAGTATTCAGACTTTTTAACTCAGTACTTTGTTGAAGCACCTTAGGCAGCGATTACAGCCTTGAGTCTGGGGTATGACGCTACAAGCTTGGCACACCTGTATTTGGGAAGTTTCTCCTGTTCTTCTCTGCAGATCCTCACAAGCTCTGTCAGGTTGGATGGGGAGCATCGCTGCACAGCTACTTTCAGGTCTCTCCATAGATGTTCGACCGGGTTCAAGTCCAGGCTCTGGCAGGGCCACTCAAGGACATTGAGACTTGTCCCGAAGCCACTCTTGCGTTGTTTTGGCTGTGTACATAGGGTTGTTGTCCTGTTGGATGGTGAACCTTTACCCCAGTCTGAGGTCCTGAGTGCTCTGCTGCAGGTTTTCATCAAGGATCTCTCTGTACTTTGCTCTGTTTATCTTTGCCTCGATCCTGACTAGTCTCCCAGTCCCTGCTGCTGAAAAACATCCCCACAGCATGATGCTGCCACCACCATGCTTCACCGTAGGGATGGTGCCTGGTTTTTTCCCCAATGTGACGCCTGGCATTCAGGCAAAAGAGTTCAATCTTGGTTTCATCAGACCTTGTATCCCATGGTCTGACAGTCTTTAGGGACCTTTTGGCAAACTCCAAGTGCACTGTCGTGTGCCTTTTACTGAAGTCTGGCCACTATCATAAAGGACTGATTGGTGGAGTGCTGCAGAGATGGGAGAACCTTCCAGAAGGACAACCATCTCCACAGATGGTCTGTCAGAGTGACCATTGGGTTCTTGGTCACCTCCCTGACCAAGGCCCTTCTCCCCCGATTGCTCAGTTTGGCAGGGCGGCCATCTCTAGGAAGAGTCTTGGTGGTTCCAAACTTCTTCCATTTAAGAATGATGGAGGCCACTGTGTTCTTGGGGAACTTCAATGCTGCATACATTTTTTTGGTACCTTTCCCCAGATCTGTGCCTCGATACAATCCTGTCTCTGAGCTTTATGGACAATTCCTTTGACCTCATGGCTTGGTTTTTGCTCTGACATGCACTGTCAACTGTGGGACCTTTTTATATAGACAGGTGTGTGCCTTTCATGTCCAATCAATTGAATTTACCACAGGTGGACTCCAAGTTGTAGAAACATCTCAAGGATGATCATGAGCTCAATTTTGAGTCTCATTGCAAAGAGTCTGAATACTTGGGTAAATAAGGTAATTCTGTTTTTATTTTAAATAAATTAATGAAAATGTCACTGTTTTTGTTGTTATTGTCTGTATATTGAGGATTTTATTTATTTATTTAATCAGTTTTAGAATAAGGCTAACGTAATAAAATGTGGGGGGAAATCAAGGGGTCTGAATACTTTCTGAATGCACTCTACCTCAGTCAAAATATGAACACTTCTCAGATCAGTATCTAATACATTCCAAAATGTAAATTATAGAAAGTTATAGACGACGTCAGTTTTAATGTGTTGTTTTAATAAATAATCTGTGAATCCCAGATTATTTCCAGAACATAAAATGTGCAACATTCATGCAATACAAATGACAAAAGAGTGATGATTAAAATGCAGTCTACAGAAGTCTAACTTCAGCAGGGCTGCGTTCAGCAGGTTGTAATACACTGAACACTGCAGATAGAAATGCTATGAATAGAGCTGACACAATTCTACAACGTAGTGCCCTACTGAACGCAGCCCAGGTGAGTTCTAATCGAAACCCATCTAAGGCACGCCCACAACACCACCTTTCTCCTCTACAGCCAATCACGCATATGCCTTGTCAAACCCAGGAAATTAGGAAGCTGCTGTGATTGGTCAGTTTTGGCTGCCTGACAGTATGAATTAAGGTTGCCATGGTAGCGTATCTCAGTGGCCTGTCGTTTTATTTAAGGGTGTGTTCCTCTGGCCAGATGTTGCTGATCTTATAACGCCTGGGTAGGTGTTTAACCGATCAGCCAACCACATCATGTTATAGCAGTCTGGTGCCCGACGGCACAGTCAATGAAGTGGCACGCAACCATTGGTTGAGTCAAGTAACGTCTGAGCAGGGGAACCTGGAATAGAAGGCAAAGGATCCCACGTGAGGCGGAGGCAAGGGAAGCTCAGGCCTTCAGCTCAGTCACATCACATTAATACAGTAGCGCTGATACCAAGGGAGGTTGAAGCCCACCAAGGGAGTTTGAAGCCCACCAAGGGAGCTCTCTCTCAACACAACAAAATAACAATCATAACTGGGTCTGATTTAACCACACAATAAGATACATGTGTTGTAAAATAGTGGTAAAAACTAATCCCAGGGAAGATTTATTTTAACAGTGAACATCCAGACCAGTCAGAATGAGTCTATTGGCAGTCAATAGTTTTAGTCTTCTTTACCTGGTTTCTGGAAAATAATTCCTTGGTGTTCTTTACCTGGGTTCTGGAATAGAACTGAGTGCTCCTTGGTGTTCTTTACCCGGGTTCTGGAATAGAACAGTGCTCCTTGGTGTTCTTTACCTGGGTTCTGGAATAGAACTGAGTGCTCCTTGGTGTTCTTTACCTGGGTTCTGGAATAGAACTGAGTGCTCCTTGGTGATCTTTTTAGCAAAGCTAAAGGATTAAAACAATCAGCTCCACAAAAAGGAGATACAAAACTAATACCATAGACATTCATTGTTTTTGTCCTGAAAATAAAAACAGACAAATGAAATAACTTACAAATCCATGACATGACCCTGTGGTTGTTTCCAGAGGTATAAGAAGCAGAAGCACAGTCTTCCAGACATGGGCTGCGGTGGTATAATGTAGGCTGCAGTGGTATAATGTAGGCTATGTACGTGAGAAGAATGTTCCCACTGGGCACAGACGTCAGTTCAACGTCAAGTTTTGATTTACATTTGGTTGAGTTGTCAACTAACATGAATCCAATGTGAAATTAACTAAAAAATGTCACGATGACATTGGATTTAGGTTAAAAGATGGGTGTAAAATAGACCAAATTCCCATACGTTGATAACTTTCTAATCCAATCAGTTTTCCCACATTGATTCAATTTCATCACAGATAAAAAAAAAAATGGTTGAAATGATGTAACAATGTTGATTCAAGCAGTTTTTGGCCAGTGGGTATTTATATGATACAGCCAGACAGGGTTGGGCTCAATTCCATTTCAATTCCAGTCAATAGAGGAAGTAAACCAAAATTCCAAATGTTACTTATTGAAGAGAATTGGAATTTCAGTGTACTTCCTGAATTGAAATGGAACTGAGCTCAACCTTGTAGCCAGGTTAGCTAGTGGTTAAGGCAGGGAACATCCACTAGATACAGCCACAGGACCATGTTTATATTCTTCAGCAGATGTTCAGGGGTTTGGAAACATAATTAGAAATGATTTATAGACTGCAAATTTGACCACAAGAAGCCACAACAGATATATTTGACTAAAACATAAAATAATTTCAAACCTTACATTTGTATACGATCACATATATATCTCTGTTATGTGTGGGAATACTTTGGAACAGATTTCCAAAATTAAAATCACTTGCAGCTGATTTGCTGGTGGGTTTACAGTATATTATGTCCAACAATATGTTAAAAAAAATTGCAGGCCCCTGGGTTCCAATATTGAGGTAACTTGAATATGAGTAAAGGCAAAGGGATGGGAACTGCAGCAGCAGTAACCTAATGGGCAGGTGAAAATGCCTCAAAGACATGCATTGGATATATGTGACGTTCACTGGAAATGTAGTTCTGTGACGTACAGTATATGGTCCATACAGACGGACATATGATCCAGAGGGTTGAATATGAACCCAAGGTAGACATCATCCAGGGGGTTGAATATGAACCCAAGGTAGACATCATCCAGGGGGTTGAATATGAACCCAAGGTAGACATCATCCAGGGGGTTGAATCATCCAGGGGGTTGAATATGAACCCAAGGTAGACATCATCCAGGGGGTTGAATATGAACCCAAGGTAGACATCATCCAGGGGGTTGAATATGAACCCAAGGTAAACATCATCCAGGGGGTTGAATCATCCAGGGGGTTGAATATGAACCCCAAGGTAGACATCATCCAGGGGGTTGAATATGAACCCAAGGTAGACATCATCCAGGGGGTTGAATATGAACCCAAGGTAGACATCATCCAGGGGTTTGAATATGAACCCCAAGGTAGACATCATCCAGGGGTTTGAATATGAACCCAAGGTAGACATCATCCAGGGGGTTGAATATGAACCCAAGGTAGACATCATCCAGGGGGTTGAATATGAACCCCAAGGTAGACATCATCCAGGGGTTTGAATATGAACCCAAGGGAGACATCATCCAGGGGGTTGAATATGAACCCAAGGTAGACATCATCCAGGGGGTTGAATATGAACCCAAGGGAGACATCATCCAGGGGGTTGAATATGAACCCAAGGTAGACATCATCCAGGGGGTTGAATATGAACCCAAGGTAGACATCATCCAGGGGGTTGAATATGAACACAATGTAGACATCATCCAGGGGGTTGAATATGAACCCAAGGGAGACATCATCCAGGGGGTTGAATATGAACCCAAGGTAGACATCATCCAGGGGGTTGAATATGAACCCAAGGGAGACATCATCCAGGGGGTTGAATATGAACCCCAAGGTAGACATCATCCAGGGGGTTGAATATGAACCCAAGGGAGACATCATCCAGGGGTTTGAATATGAACCCAAGGTAGACATTCCAGGGGGTTGACTATGAACCCCAAGGTAGACATCATCCAGGGGTTTGAATATGAACCCAAGGTAGACATCATCCAGGGGTTTGAATATGAACCCAAGGTAGACATCATCCAGGGGGTTGAATATGAACCCAAGGGAGACATCATCCAGGGGTTTGAATATGAACCCAAGGTAGACATCATCCAGGGGTTTGAATATGAACCCAAGGTAGACATTCCAGGGGGTTGAATATGAACCCAAGGGAGACATCATCCAGGGAGTTGAATATGAACCCAAGGTAAACATCATCCAGGGGTTTGAATATGAACCCAAGGTAAACATCATCCAGGGGTTTGAATATGAACCCCAAGGTAGACATCATCCAGGGGGTTGAATATGAACCCAAGGTAGACATCATCCAGGGGGTTGAATATGAACCCAAGGTAGACATCATCCAGGGGTTTGAATATGAACCCAAGGTAGACATCATCCAGGGGTTTGAATATGAACCCAAGGTAGACATCATCCAGGGGTTTGAATATGAACCCAAGGGAGACATCATCCAGGGGGTTGAATATGAACCCAAGGTAGACATCATCCAGGGGGTTGAATATGAACCCAAGGTAGACATCATCCAGGGGGTTGAATATGAACCCAAGGTAGACATCATCCAGGGGGTTGAATATGAACCCAAGGTAGACATCATCCAGGGGGTTGAATATGAACACAAGGGAGACATCATCCAAGTATCAGAAGAAGCGTTCTGTTTCCCTGCAGGACTGCTGTCATCACAACAACCCACTGACCTGTTGGACTGTTTGACCATGATATAGTATGTATCCCACATGGCAGCCTGTTCCCTTTATAGTGCACTACTTTTGACCTGGGTCCATAGGGTAGTGCACTACTTTTGACCTGGGTCCATAGGGTAGTGCACTACTTTTGACCTGGGTCCATAGGGTAGTGCACTACTTTTGACCTGGGTCCATAGGGTAGTGCACTACTTTTGACCAGGGTCCATAGAGTAGTGCACTACTTTTGACCAGGGTCCATAGGGTAGTGCACTACTTTTGACCAGGGTCCATAGGGTAGTGCACTACTTTTGACCTGGGTCCATAGGGTAGTGCACTACTTTTGACCAGGGTCCATACGGTAGTGCACTACTTTTGACCTGGGTCCATACGGTAGTGCACTACCTTTGACCTGGGTCCATAGGGTAGTGCACTACTTTTGACCAGGGTCCATAGGGTAGTGCACTACTTTTGACCAGGGTCCATAGGGTAGTGCACTACTTTTGACCTGGATCCATAGGGTAGTGCACTACTTTTGACCAGGGTCCATAGGGTAGTGCACTACTTTTGACCTGGGTCCATAGGGTAGTGCACTACTTTTGACCAGGGTCCATAGGGTAGTGCACTACTTTTGACCTGGGTCCATAGGGTAGTGCACTACTTTTGACCAGGGTCCATAGGGTAGTGCACTACTTTTGACCTGGGTCCATAGGGTAGTGCACTACTGTTGACCTGGTTCCATAGGGTAGTGCACTACTTTTGACCAGGGTCCATAGGGTAGTGCACTACTGTTGACCTGGTTCCATAGGGTAGTGCACTACTTTTGACCTGGGTCCATAGGGCTCTATATAGAGAATAGGGTGCCGTTTAGGACTCAGACAGAGTGAATATGATCCAAGCGTAGTAGATATGATCTGAATGTTGATCTGTTCGTTCCACACACTCTGTCTGTCGGACACTAGCCTTCATTTCCAGGGCTTTCCAACAGCAGAGTGATGAATGACACTTGGGAGGATTAGGGTTAGTCTAGACGAGAGGCAGTCAGTCAAGGATGGGAAGCCCAGTCTAGACCAGAGGGAGTCAGTCAGTCAAAGATGGGATGGCCAGTCTAGACCAGAGGGAGTCAGTCAGTCAAGGATGGGATGGCCAGTCTAGACCAGAGGGAGTCAGTCAAGGATGGGATGGCCAGTCTAGACCAGAGGGAGTCAGTCAAGGATGGGATGGCCAGTCTAGACCAGAGAGTCAGTCAGTCAAGGATGGGATGGCCAGTCGAGACCAGAGGGAGTCAGTCAAGGATGGGATGGCCAGTCTAGACCAGAGAGTCAGTCAGTCAAGGATGGGATGGCCAGTCTAGACGAGAGGGAGTCAGTCAGTCAAGGATGGGATGGCCAGTCTAGACCAG
The DNA here is from genome assembly GCF_016432855.1 of Salvelinus namaycush. NCBI lineage: Eukaryota > Metazoa > Chordata > Actinopteri > Salmoniformes > Salmonidae > Salvelinus > Salvelinus namaycush. The sequence goes on from NC_052336.1 coordinate 443,985, forward strand.
AGAGTCAGTCAAGGGAAAAACAGACCACGCTGACCAGAGGTAATTAGCAGCAGGTGACCATTCTTAACGCCTCTGACCACCGAACATCATCCGCCATTTTCTATTCATTTCCCGACCATTCTACATGTTGAATCGCCACCTTTGTTGACGCCCAGCAGGTGATCTAGCGCGCTCAGCTGAAGGTCGGTCGGTCGGTCGGTCAGGGAAGGAGTTCTCTAAGCTGAGCGTCGCTCAGTTCGTTGACCGTGACGATGTGGTCCAGATGCTGAAGGTATTTCTCCTGGTCCTGCATGAAGTGAGGGATTCTGGTCCGGCGGAGGACAGCGATGTGCCGTAGCCTTTCCACGTCCTCAAACGACACCTGGAGGGCCAGAAGAAGGATGGGTTAACGTCATCATCACATCGGTGGCAAATTTACAGACTCTTTCCAACTCTTTCCAATCCGATCTGATATTACAACAGCCCTGTCTGTGCTCTACTTATGAGGTATGTATAAACTACAATTCAGCTTTTGTACTGAAAATGTGTCCACCATGAAAGAACCAAACTATATGTCATCACCGTGGGGGGAAATAAACATGAAGCGATCCTGTACGGGAGGTTGACGACTGACCTTGCCTAGCGAGGTCAGCATCTTGAAGTCGATGTTCCTCCGATGTCGTAGAATCCTGAGGATTCCGTCCAGGTACACTTGGTCTTTACTGAAACAGCCTGATTCACAACCACACAAACAATCAAGTCAACATAGAGACCACCAATCCTTAAAAAAAAATATTAAATGTCATATTTTTGGGGTGCATAGATCTATCACTGGTACATGTACAATGGTTAGTGTATTCACACACACACACACACACACACACACACACACACACACACACACACACACACACACACACACACACACACACACACACACACACACACACACACACACACACACACACACACACACACACACACACACACACACACACACACACTCACCAGGCTGCGAGGTGTCCGTCTGTCCCCTCTTGGCTCTGAGGCAGTACTCCCAGCGCACCACCGGATCCTGGACGAACTGAGCGATGTGGCTGAAGAGCTGGCTGAAGCCCATCCTGGTGGCGTGATACACCGTATAGTAGAGCAGAGCGGCACGCCACAGGTAGGGCTGTTTCCGTAGCAACACACTGTGCAGGCTGGCCAGGCCTTCCTCCGTGGGATTGGCCGGTTTGAGGCCATACTGCTTCCTGCCTGCGGAAGTAGACCAGGGCTGGAGGCTGTTGTTTACACCTCGAAGGTAGTGGGTTCCTGGGAGGGACAGAGATGGAATAACATGGGGATGTGTTGAGGCACTGTGTACCTGGTAGAACACGCAAATTATAACTCACAACTCATGTATGATGCTGTGTGGATGAAAAACACATCACACATCCCCCATCCCACATCACACACCCCACATCCCACAACCCCCATCCCACATCCCCCATCCCCCATCACAGATCCCCCATCCCCCATCACAGATCCCCACACAGTGAAAACATGCTGTATGGTGCACTCATGCCCTCCAGCCAGTGTTGTCAGTCAGCGTACTGTACCTATCTCATGCCCTCCAGCCAGTGTTGTCAGTCAGCGTACTGTACCTATCTCATGCCCTCCAGCCAGTGTTGTCAGTCAGCGTACTGTACCTATCTCATGCCCTCCAGCCAGTGTTGCCAGTCAGCGTACTGTACCTATCTCATGCCCTCCAGCCAGTGTTGTCAGTCAGCGTACTGTACCTATCTCATGCCCTCCAGCCAGTGTTGTCAGTCAGCGTACTGTACCTATCTCATGCCCTCCAGCCAGTGTTGTCAGTCAGCGTACTGTACCTATCTCATGCCCTCCAGCCAGTGTTGTCAGTCAGCGTACTGTACCTATCTCATGCCCTCCAGCCAGTGTTGTCAGTCAGCGTACTGTACCTATCTCATGCCCTCCAGCCAGTGTTGTCAGTCAGCGTACTGTACCTATCTCATGCCCTCCAGCCCTCTAGCCAGTGTTGTCAGTCAGCGTACTGTACCTATCTCATGCCCTCCAGCCCTCCAGCCAGTGTTGTCAGTCAGCGTACTGTACCTATCTCATGCCCTCCAGCCAGTGTTGTCAGTCAGCGTACTGTACCTATCTCATGTCTGAGCATGCCCTCCAGCCAGTGTTGTCGTGCTCCAGACAGGTTGATAGTCAGAGTGGGACGACAACTCTCCACCATCATCACCGCCTGGGACAGCAGCTCCTCAGACAGACACACCACCACCTAGACAAAGTTAACACCCTACTCTTCATCATCAGACACAGACATCAGACATCAGACACAGGGTCTAGTAGAGGTCGACCGATTAATCGGAATGGCCGATTTCAATCGGTAATCGGCATTTTTGGACACCGATCATGGCCGATTACATTGCACTCCACGAGGAGACTGCGTGGCAGGCTGACTACCTGTTATGCGAGTGCAGCAAGGAGCCAAAGTAAGTTGCTAGCTAGCATTAAACGTATCTTATAAAAAACAATCAATCTTAACATAATCACTAGTTAACTACACATGGTTGATGATATTACTAGTTTATCTAGCGTGTCCTGCGTTGCATATAATCAACGCGGTGCCTGTTAATTTATCATTGAATCACAGCCTACTTCGCCAAACGGGTGATGATTTAACAAAAGCGCATTCGCGAAAAAAGCACTGTTGCACCAATGTACCTAACCATAAACATCAACGCCTTTCTTTAAAATCAATACACAAGTATACATTTTTAAACCTGTATATTTAGATAATATTGCCTGCTAACATGAATTTATTTTAACTAGGGAAACTGTGTCACTTCTCCTGCGTTCTGTGCAAGCAGAGTCAGGGTATATGCAGCAGTTTGGGCCGCCTGGCTCGTTGCGAACTGTGTGAAGACCATTTCTTCCTAACAAAGACCGTAATTAATTTGCCAGAATTGTACATAATTACGACATAACATTGAAGGTTGTACAATGTAACAGCAATATTTAGACTTAGGGATGCCACCCGTTAGATAAAATACGGAACGGTTCCGTATTTCACTGAAAGAATAAACGCTGTTTTCAAAATGATAGTTGTAACGGCAGCCTTCCCTCTCTTCACTATAAGAGAGGGTGAAACAGGGATCGGACCAACACGCAGCGTAGCCAGTGCTCAACATGTTTAATTAAACAAAAACAGTGAACACTTACAACGAACAAAATAACAAAATGTAGCAAACCGAAACAGTCCTATCTGGTGCAGAATACAAACACAGAGACAGGAAACAATCACCCACAAACAAACAGTGAGAACAGCCTACCTTAATATGGTTCTCAATCAGAGGAAACGTCAAACACCTGCCTCTAATTGAGAACCATATCAGGCAACACATTTAACCCAACATAGAAACACATAACATAGAATGCCCACCCCAACTCACGCCCTGACCAACTAAACACATACAAAAACAACAGAAAACAGGTCAGGAACGTGACAGAACCCCCCCCTCAAGGTGCGAACTCCGGGCGCACCCCTAAAACTCAAGGGGAGGGTCTGGGTGGGCATCTGTCCGCGGTGGCGGCTCCGGCGCAGGACGAGGACACCACTCCACCATTGTCTTTGTCCCCCTCCTTAGCGTCCCTTGAGTGGCGACCCTCGCCCCCGACCCTGGTCCAGGAACCTTCACCAAGGCCCCTCCTAAATAGAGGAGACAACTCAGAACAGAGAGGTAGCTCAGCACAGAGAGGTAGCTCAGGACAGAGAGGTAGCTCAGGACAGAGAGGTAGCTCAGGACAGAGGGGTAGCTCAGGACAGAGGGGCAGCTCAGGACAGAGGGGCAGCTCAGGACTGAAGGGCAGCTCCGGACAGAGAGGCAGCTCTGGACTGAATGGTTGCTTCGGACTAGATGCAGCTCCGGACTATATGGTAGCTCATGACTGGAGGGCAGCTCATGACTGGAGGGCAGCTCATGACTGGAAGGCAGCTCATGACTGGCAGGCAGCTCATGACTGGAAGGCAGCTCATGACTGGAGGGCAGCTCATGACTGGAGGGCAGCTCATGACTGGAAGGCAGCTCATGACTGGAGGGCAGCTCATGACTGGAAGGCAGCTCATGACTGGCAGGCAGCTCATGACTGGAGGGCAGCTCATGACTGGAGGGCAGCTCATGACTGGAGGGCAGCTCATGACTGGAAGGCAGCTCATGACTGGCGGGCAGCTCATGACTGGAGGGCAGCTCATGACTGGAGGGCAGCTCATGACTGGAGGGCAGCTCATGACTGGAAGGCAGCTCATGACTGGAGGGCAGCTCATGACTGAAGGGCAGCTCATGACTGAAGGGCAGCTCATGACTGGAGGGCAGCTCATGACTGAAGGGCAGCTCATGACTGCAGGGCAGCTCATGACTGGAGGGCGGCTCTGGCAGCTCCTGACTGGCTGGCGGCTCCTGACTGGCTGGCGGCTCTGGCGGCTCCTGACTGGCTGGCGGCTCTGGCAGCTCCTGACTGACGGACGGCTCTAGCGGCTCCTGACTGACGAACGGCTCTGACGGCTCGGGACAGACGGGCGGCTCTAATGGCTCGGGACAGACGAATGGCTCAGACGGCGCTGGGCAGGCAGATGGCTCAGATGGCGCTGGGCAGACGGATGGCTCAGATGGCGCTGGGCAGACGGATGGCTCAGATGGCGCTGGGCAGACGGATGGCTCAGATGGCGCTGGGCAGACGGATGGCTCAGATGGCGCTGGGCAGACGGATGGCTCAGATGGCGCTGGACAGACGGATGGCTCAGACGGCGCTGGACAGACGAGCAGTGCAGGCGGCGTTGAGCAGACGAGCAGTGCAGGCGGCGTTGGGCAGACGAGCAGTGCAGGCGGCGTTGAGCAGACGGCCGACTCTGACCTGCTGAGGCGCACAGTAGGCCTGGTGCGTGGTGCCGGAACTGGTGGTACCGGACTGGAGACACGCACCTCAAGGCTAGTGCGGGGAGCAGGAACAGGGCACACTGGTTTCTCAAAGCGCACTATAGGCCTGGTGCGTGGTGCCGGAACTGGTGGTACCGGACTGAGGGCACGCACCTTAGGGCGAGTGCGGGGAGAAGGAACAGTGCGCACAGGGCTCTGGAGACGCACAGGAGGCTTGGTGCGTGGTGTCGGCACTGATGGTACTGGACTGGAGACACGCACCTCAAGGCTAGTGTGTGGAGGAGGAACAGGGCTCTGGAGACGTACTGGAGGTCTTGAGAGCAGGGCTGGCACCATCCGCCCTGGCTGGATCTTCACCCTAGCCCGGCAGATGTGGGGAGCTGAGATGGTGCGCACCGGGCTAAGCACACGCACCGGGGACACCGTGCGCTCCACCGCATAACACGGTGCCTGCCCGGGACGACGCCCTCTCTCTCCACTGGAAGCATGGCTGGGAGAGCTGTAGCGGCGAGCTGGCAGAGGACGTGCAGGGCTAGGAAGGCGCACAGGAGGCCTGGTGCGTGAGGCTGGCACAGTCTTAACCAGACAGCTAGCACGCACCTCAGGACGAGTATGGAGAGCTGTTCCCGGTGACATCAACTCCCCGACACGTTCAGTCGGGCGGATGTCGTGCCTCATGCACCAAACCAGCACCTCCCTCATAACTCTCTCCTCCAATTTCCCCATTAACTCCTTCACTGTCTCTGCGTCGCTCACCTCCAATTCCGCCCTGACCGGCTCCTTACGGTAAGCAAGGGGAGTTGGCTCAAGTCTCCTACTTGACCCAGCTACACTCCCTTTTAGCCACCCCCGAAGAATTTTTTGGGTGAGCCTCTCGGGCTTCCAGCCGCTCAGCCTTGCTAGCGCCTCATAATGCCGCCTCTCCGCTTTCGCTGCCTCCAGCTCCGCTTTGGGGCGGCGACACTCCTCTGGCTCTGCCCAGGGTCCTTCTCCGTCTAGGATTTCCTCCCATGTCCATTCCTCCTTGTACCGCTGCTGCTGTCGCTGCTGCCCGTTACCCCGCTGCTTGATCCTTTGTTGGTGGGTGATTCTGTAACGGCAGCCTTCCCTCTCTTCACTATAAGAGAGGGTGAAACAGGGATCGGACCAACACGCAGCGTAGCCAGTGCTCAACATGTTTAATTAAACAAAAACAGTGAACACTTACAACGAACAAAATAACAAAATGTAGCAAACCGAAACAGTCCTATCTGGTGCAGAATACAAACACAGAGACAGGAAACAATCACCCACAAACAAACAGTGAGAACAGCCTACCTTAATATGGTTCTCAATCAGAGGAAACGTCAAACACCTGCCTCTAATTGAGAACCATATCAGGCAACACATTTAACCCAACATAGAAACACATAACATAGAATGCCCACCCCAACTCACGCCCTGACCAACTAAACACATACAAAAACAACAGAAAACAGGTCAGGAACGTGACAATAGTTTCCGGATTTGACCATATTAATGACCTAAGGCCTGTATTTCTGTGTGTTATTATATTATAATTAAGTCTATGATTTGATAGAGCAGTCTGACTGAGCGGTGGTAGGCAGCAGCAGGCTCGTAAGCATTCATTCAAACAGCACTTTCGTGCGTTTGCCAGCAGCTCTTCGCTGTGCTTCAAGCATTGCGCTGTTTATGACTTCAAGCCTATCACCTCCCAAGAATAGGCTGGCAATACTAAAGTACCTATTAGAACATCCAATAGTCAAAGGTATATGAAATACAAATGGTATAGAGAGAAATAGTCCTATAATAACTACAACCTAAAACTTCTTACCTGGGAATATTGAAGACTCATGTTAAAAGGAACCACCAGCTTTCATATGTTCTGAGCAATGAACTTAAACGTTTTTTACATGGCACATATTGCACTTTTACTTTCTTCTCCAACACTTTGTTTTTGCATTATTTAAACCAAATTGAACATGTTTCATTATTTATTTGAGACTAAAAATATTTTATTGATGTATTATATTAAGTTAAAACCTCTTAGCGGGATCATTTTCGTCAACATCCGCTGAATTGCAGAGCGCCAAATTCAAATTAAATTACAAAAAATATTTAATTTCATGAAATCACAAGTGCAATAAACCAAAACACAGCTTAGCTTGTTGTTAATCCACCTGTCGTGTCAGATTTTGAAAAGATCCTTTACAGCGAAAGCAAACGAAGCGTTTGTGTGAGGACATCGATCAGTAGACAAAACATTACAAACAGTTAGCAGCAAAGTAGCTTGGTCACAAAAGTCAGAAAAGCAATCAAATGAATCGCTTACCTTTGATGATCTTTGGATGTTTGCACTCACGAGACTCCCAGTTACACAATAAATGTTTGTTTTGTTCAATAAAGATTATTTTTATATCCAAAAACCTCCATTTGGTTGGCGCGTTTTGTTGAGTAATCCACAGGCAGGTCATGACGGGCAGACGAAAATTCCAAATAGTATCCGTAAAGTTCGTAGAAACATGTCAAACGTTTTTTATAATCAATCCTCAGGTTATTTTTATATAATATTTCAACCGGACGGTAAACTATTCAATACAAGAGAGAAAGAAAATGTCGAGCTACCATTTTCGCGCGCATGAACTAATTGAAGGACATCTGGCAGTCCACAGACGCGATTTGATAAATCTCGCTCCTTTTTCAGAATAAAAGCTTGAAACTATGTCTAAAGACTGTTCACACCCCGTGGAAGCCATAAGAAAAGGAATCTGGTTGATATCCCTTTAAATGGAGGATAGGCAGGCAATGGAACAGGGATTTTTGAAAATAAGAGGCACTTCCGGGTTGGATTTCCTCAGGTCTCACCTGCAAAATCAGTTCTGTTATACTCACAGACAATATTTTGACAGTTTTGGAAACTTTAGAGTGTTTTCTATCCTAATCTGCCAATTATATGCATATTCTAGCATCTGGGCCTGAGAAATAGGCAGGTTACTTTGGGAACGTTATTTTCCCAAACATAGAAATACTGCCCCCTAGCTTCAAGAGGTTCATTCAGTATTGTTGTAATTGTCATTATTACAAATATATATATAAAAATTGCCTGATTAATCGGTATCGTTTCTTTTGGTCGGTATCGGTATCGGCGTTTAAAAATCATAATCGGTCGACCTCTACCCCCTAGACAAGGTTATCATCATTACCTTCATCATCATCATTACCTTCATCATCATCATTAGACACACCACCACCTAGACAAGGTTATCATCATTACCTTCATCATCATCATTACCTTCATCATCATCATTACCTTCATCATCATCATTACCTTCATCATCATCATTACCTTCATCATCATCATCATTGCACAAAGACATCTTGTTAACACACCAACCCTTAAACACACTACACGTAACACACCAACCCTTAAACACACTACACGTAACATACCAACCCTCAAACACACTACCCATAACACACCAACCCTCAAACATACTACCCGTAACACACCAACCCTCAAACACACTACCCGTAACACACCAACCCTCAAACACACTACCCATAACACACCAACCCTCCAACACACTACCCGTAACACACCAACCCTCCAACACACTACCCGTAACACACCAACCCTCAAACACACTACCCATAACACACCAACCCTCCAACACACCACACGTAACATGTGAAACCTCACTCACCTCTCCTACACAGTTCTCCTTCTGCAGGTACTTGCGTGCAGCAGCCCAGACTCGACTCTTTGGTAAAATACTTCCTCCCGTCACTTCCTCAAAGTTCTCATAGTTACCAAACTTCCTCAGAATACACTCCATAATCCCAACAGCCTGTAGAGAGAGAGAGAGGAGAGAGAGAGGTGAGAGAGAGAGAGAGAGAGAAACACCCAGAGAGAGAGAAACACCCAGAGAGAGAGAGAGAGAGAGAGAGAGAGAGAGAGAGAGAGACACCCAGAGAGAGAGAGAGAGAGAGAGAGAGAGTTTTGTTCACAAACAGACCCCACAGAGCCCCAGGACAGCAATACAATTAGACCCAATCAAATCATGAGAAAACAAAAAGATAATTACTTGACACAACCCATATTTATTTTCCCTTTTGTACTTTAACTATTTGCACATCATTACAACACTGTATATAGACATAATATGACATTTGAAATGTCTTTATTCTTTTGGAACTTCTGTGAGTGTAATGTTTACTGTTAATTTTTATTGTTTATTTCACTTTTGTATATTAAATACAACCCATATTTATGCTTATTTATATTCCCTTCTGTACTTCAACCATTTGTACATCGTTACAACACTGTATATAGACATAATATGACATTTGAAATGTCTTTATTATTTTGGAACTTCTGTAAGTGTAATGTTTACTGTGGCATTTGCTTTGGCAATGTAAACATATGTTTCCCATGCCAATAAATTAAAATTGAGAGACAGAGAGAGAAACACCCAGAGAGAGAGAGAGAGAGAGAGAGAGAGAGAGAGAGAGAGAGAGAGAGAGAGAGAGAGAGAGAGAGAGAGAGAGAGAGACAGAGACAGAGAGAGAGAGAGAGAGAGAGAGAGAGAGAGAGAGACAGAGAGAGAGAGAGAGAGAGAGACAGAGAGACAGAGAGAGACAGAGAGAGAGAGAGAGACAGAGACAGAGAGAGAGAGAGAGAGAGAGAGAGAGAGAGAGAGAGAGAGAGAGAGAGAGAGAGAGAGAGACAGAGAGACAGAGAGAGAGAGAGAGAGACAGAGAGAGAGAGAGAGAGGGAAACATCCAGAGAGAGAGAGTTTATTAAGATACAATATGTCAGGAGGAAGACATTTCAAGTTAATTTGCCACAAAACAAACATAATAACTAAAAATGCAGAAATCCCCAGAGTGGGTAATCTTCCTATCATCTAATATCTTTGCCAGACAGAGAGGCCTACCTGTGCGAGGAAGAGGTCAGATCCATCTCTGTATTTCTCCAGCACAGTGCTGGGCTCCGGGGTCGAGTACTCAAACTGGGGGTCGTATTTATAGTCAGACTGGAAGAAGGCCTGCCTCTCCTGGTCTAGGTTAATGGGTCTTAGGGCCACAAGGAGACAGGGGCCTCGCGGTGTGGAGGGCAAGGGCAGCGGGGAGGCCCCTCCAAACCCCCGGGCAATGTGGGGAAGGGAGGTGGCTGGACGCATACGCCCCCTGGTGGCCCGGAGGCCCATTGAGGAGTTGTTGACGGTACAGGTGCTCTCGCTGCGGCGCATCCAGCCTCCGGGGCCCAGGCTGGGGCTGGTGAGGGAGCGTGCTGGGGGCGAGGGGGCAGTGGAGGGACCACCAGCGCTGCGCCAAGGGGGCTGTAGGACCCTGCGGTCCAGCGCTGGCTCGGAGCCACGGAGGCGCAGGGGCGTCACATCCAGGCTGAGGGGCCGGCGGAGAGTGGGTCTGGTCGCCGCCTTATTCCGAGACGAGGCCGTTGCCATGGTGACGTCCCGCCTCAGAGAGACTACCGGTCCATCGTATGGCAAGACTGAGTGAGAGGAGTTGGTAGAGGAGCCAACACTGGCCCCAGGGCTGGGGGTAAGGCTGACATCTGCCACCAACGACTGATGTTGAGGCTGGGGTCCATTGTAAGAGTTGGATACCCGCTCCCTCTTGGTGACACTGCTTGTCCTGGCGTGGAGCCTAGTGTTGGTGGTGGTGGGAGGGTCCGCTGTTGGTTCCTCTGTTCTTTTGGTGGTTTTGGTAGTGTCAGGTCTGGTCTCTTCTGTTCTAGTGGTGGGGCTGTTGGTGGTGGTTTTGGGAGGCTCTGGGCTGGTGTCTTCTAGTCTGGTGCTGTTGGTGGTGGTTTTGGGAGGCTCTGGGCTGGTGTTTTCTAGTCTGGTGCTGTTGCTGTTGGTTTTGGGAGGCTCTGGGCTGGTGTCTTCTAGTCTGGTGCTGTTGGTGGTGGTTTTGGGAGGCTCTGGGCTGGTGTCTTCTAGTCTGGTGCTGTTGCTGTTGGTTTTGGGAGGCTCTGGGCTGGTGTTTTCTAGTCTGGTGCTGTTGGTGGTGGTTTTGGGAGGCTCTGGGCTGGTGTTTTCTAGTCTGGTGCTGTTGGTGGTGGTTTTGGGAGGCTCTGGGCTGGTGTTTTCTAGTCTGCTGTTGGTGGTGGTTTTGGGAGGCTTTGGGCTGGTGTTTTCTAGTCTGGTGCTGTCGGTTGTGGTTGTTTTGCGAGGGTCCGGTCTTGGTTCTGGACCCGTCAGGTCTGTGGTGCTGCTGCTCCCTCCGACCCCGTCGACGTCTGTCCGATCCATACAGTCCTCACCCGGGTCCAAAACCATCTCCGCTGGAACAGCTTCGCTGCCGCTGGTCCAACCACACCACACTGCAAACACAAGATGGGCAGCTTTATGGTCACAAATTACCCATTGATTGGTATGACCTTTTAATGCAGTCAGTGCTTGTGTCAGGAACAGGTGATAACAAGTTCAAAAACATGTGTGCCACTACTTTAACTGGATTACATGAATCCATGAATGGCCTCGGAGCCATCTGGAGCCTACCTCCGATTTGAATCCGCCTGCCTGCAACATAGACAGGGCTCGGTCAGGGGCGGGGTTTCTGTGCTGCTGAATACGAAACTAGGTGGTCGGGACGGCGGGACGGGCTCTAGTCATCCCATATATGGGACTAGTAATGACTTCAAACAAAAACAAAAGATCCGAATCATATCGATGTTTAGCCTACTACACATGTAGCCTATATTTACACAAGGCGATCGCGACTTCTGCTGTGTATTGTATTGAGGTTTCATATCCATTTGGACCACCAAAGTGTATTGCATACAAATTTGCAGGATATCTCTCCGTTATTGTGACATTGTCGTAATGTAATGGAACAAATAGTCTGTTGTAGAGTACAGCAAACCGTTTTTATGACACCGTATTATTATTATAGTCATGCCAATAGCCATAATTGTCACTATATTGTATTCAGTGACAGTAAAGGATGAATCGACAAATAACGGTTTTCTATCAACATGTGTAGTTTTCTTCTGATCTGATCTCCAGAATCAGATAATAAATCGAGGATGAATGAAACAAGACAATAACCAGAATTCCAATAATCGTATTCATAAATGTTTTTACCTTGCAGCGGGGTTTGGTGATCAGATTTGTAAATGCAGGCTTTTCTTTAATTCATGACGCCCAGCTCTGCTTGTGCTCTCCACAATGAGCCGCGGGAAGGTTTCCGGTGGCGCCCGGTGAAAAATGCTCATTGGATACGAGCAGCTATAGTGGATGGGCCGCCCGGAGAGGCATGCGAGGAAGTTCGGACTGTGTTGGAAGATATGACGCGGTGGCACAGCTGATGAACTAGAAGGTGCCATGCGCAGTGCGTGCAGCTATCCTGCGTCCTTACGCACGTGGCATATCTCGGAGGCAACCGAGCAGTGAGGAGCACGTAGGCTACGTTCCCCGAGGTTCACATAAACCCCATATAATTATAACGGTTAGAGTCCTTATAGTGAAATCCATATATTGAGATATACAGTGCCTTCGGAAAGTATTCAGACCCCATTACTTTTTCCAGATTTTTTTATGTTACAGCCGTATTATAAAATGGATTAAATGACAACAACAAAAAATCTCAGCAATCTACGTACACACGATACCCCATGACAAATCAAAAACCGTTTAAAAAAAATCTTTGCAAATTTATCAAAAAACAGAAATACCTTATTTACATAAGTATTCAGACCCTTTGTTATGAGACTTGAACTTGAGCTCAGGTGCATCCTGTTTCCATTGATCATCCTTGAGATGTTTCTACAACTTGATTGGATACCACCTGTGGTAAAGTCAATTGATTGGACATGATTTGGAAAGGCCCACACCTGTCTATAAAGATCCCACAGTTGACAGTGCAAGTCAGAGCAAAAACCAAGCCATGAGGTTGAAGGAATTGTGCGTAGAGCTCCGAGACAGGATTTTGTCGAGACACAGATCTGGGGAAGGGTACCAAAACTATCTGCAGCATTGAAGGTCCCCAAGAACACAGTGGCCTCCTTCATTCTTAAATGGAAGAAGTTTGGAACCACCAAAACTCTTCCTAGAGCTGACCGCCCGGCCCAACTGAGCAATCGGGGGAGAAGGTTGTAGCGTCATACCCAAGAAGACTCAACGCTGTAATCGCAGCATAAGGTTCTTCACCAAAGTACTGAGTAAAGGGTCTGAATACTTATGTAAATGTGATATTTCAGTTTTTCTTTTTTTATTAATGAGAAAAAAAATTCTAAACCTGTTTTTACTTTGTCATTATGGGGTATTGTGATGTCATTATGGGGTATTGTGATGTCATTATGGGGTATTGTGTGTAGATTGATGAGGGGGAAAAAACAATTTAGTCAATTTTACAATATGGCTGTAACGTAACAAAATGTGGAAAAAGTCAAGGGGTCTGAATACTTTCCGAAATCACTGTAAGGCTCTGGGTATTTCTATCTATCAGTCAATAGGCCTCTGGTTAAACTGTCCTCAGAAGCCTTCCCATCCAAACGTCTTCAATAAAGCCCCCATGCAGTCTTTTAAATTAAATGTTTAAATAACTTTGTCTAATATATCATTGTGTGTTTATTTCATATATTTTTTAATTTATCATTTATTTTCCTGAGACTCCTTTTGCCATTGAAATGCTCAATCTGATTGTGTGGCTCTGCCAATACACATTTTAATATACTGGAGAATAGGATCCTCTAGACTCTAGTCTAGAGCCTACCATGCTTACCCCTTCAAACTAGGAGGATATATATGGAATTAAAAGATGACTGGTCATTGGTCATAATAATAAGATTGTGATGTCATGCTGTGAGCCAATAACTCCATCCCCGCTGAACAGAATGAAATTCAAGGCAATTTTTTTTTTCTCTCCAAAAAGCTTACGCTAAAAAATACATTATCGTAATGTTCTCAATTTCAGAGTGTTATTTCGACCTCATAGTGTGGAAATATCTTCTTCTTTTTTTAAAAATAGGACAATCACGTTTTTTCACTGTACTGCCCCTTTAACAGCATAATACTTGAATCAACAAAATGTAAGCTATGGAACTTACTACAATCACTCTGCATAGAATAGAAAGATCCTTAAAATGAGTTTTATTTCAGAGTTAAGTTTATAAAATAACATTGGTTCGTGTATGATTTCACATTTTGGTTAATTTAATTTCATGTAGCGATTAATCAATATAAGTAGGCTAGTATAGATTAGTAGAATATTTTATACTGTTCATCACTCACTGCTTATTTCCTCAGTCGGCCTAGACCAGGCTGCATGTAACTGGTTTAAACAATTACTTGACAGATAGAGCTCAATGTGTATCTACTGATGATGCTAAATCAGGTTTCCTTGATATTAAGAAAGGTGTCCCGCAGGGGTCGATTCTGGGTCCTGTACATTTTACTGTTTGTATCAAAAATATCGACTTGTCTGTAAAACAAACTGTAACCTACACTTGTATGCCGTTGATACTGTTGTGTCTGATACTGTTGTGTCTGCTGTTGACCCCAACGTTGACCAGACTCTATCTGAACTACAGTCTGTCTTCATTGTATTATGATACTGTTGTGTCTGCTATTACCCCCAACGTTGACCAGACTCTATCTGAACTACAGTCTGTCTTCATTGTATTATGATACTGTTGTGTCTGCTATTACCACCAACGTTGACCAGGCTCTATCTGAACTACAGTCTGTCTTCATTGTATTATGATACTGTTGTGTCTGCTATTAGACCCCAACGTTGACCAGACTCTATCTGAACTACAGTCTGTCTTCATTGTATTATGATACTGTTGTGTCTGCTATTAGACCCCAACGTTGACCAGACTCTATCTGAACTACAGTCTGTCTTCATTGTATTATGATACTGTTGTGTCTGCTATTACCCCCAACGTTGACCAGGCTCTATCTGAACTACAGTCTGTCTTCATTGTATTATGATACTGTTGTGTCTGCTATTAGACCCCAACGTTGACCAGGCTCTATCTGAACTACAGTCTGTCTTCATTGTATTATGATACTGTTGTGTCTGCTATTACCACCAACGTTGACCAGACTCTATCTGAACTACAGTCTGTCTTCATTATATTATGATACTGTTGTGTCTGCTATTAGACCCCAACGTTGACCAGGCTCTATCTGAACTACAGTCTGTCTTCATTGTATTATGATACTGTTGTGTCTGCTATTAGACCCCAACGTTGACCAGGCTCTATCTGAACTACAGTCTGTCTTCATTGTATTATGATACTGTTGTGTCTGCTATTACCACCAACGTTGACCAGACTCTATCTGAACTACAGTCTGTCTTCATTGTATTATGATACTGTTGTGTCTGCTGTTACCCCCAACGTTGACCAGACTCTATCTGAACTACAGTCTGTCTTCATTGTATTATGATACTGTTGTGTCTGCTATTAGACCCCAACGTTGACCAGACTCTATCTGAACTACAGTCTGTCTTCATTGTATTATGATACTGTTGTGTCTGCTATTAGACCCCAACGTTGACCAGACTCTATCTGAACTACAGTCTGTCTTCATTGTATTATGATACTGTTGTGTCTGCTATTAGACCCCAACGTTGACCAGACTCTATCTGAACTACAGTCTGTCTTCATTGTATTATGATACTGTTGTGTCTGCTATTACCCCCAACGTTGACCAGACTCTATCTGAACTACAGTCTGCCTTCATTGTATTATGATACTGTTGTGTCTGCTATTAGACACCAACGTTGACCAGGCTCTATCTGAACTACAGTCTGTCTTCATTGTATTACAGAAAAACTTAATTGACCTGAAATGAGTATTGAATGCAGGTAAAACTAAGTACATGTTGTTCTCCAGAGCTCATAAAAACAACTACGATGATTTCAGCATAATGTACTTTGGATGGTTCTTCATATTGATGGTGTACCTGCTTACAAATATTTGGGCATCTGGATAGATGAAAAGCTGTCTTTTATAAAGCATATTGATGAGTTAGCTGAGAATTAAAATGGGCTTCTTCTATAGAAACGGGTCCTGCCTCTCGCTAAATAGTCGAAAGCAGATCATTCAGTGGACGTTCCTATATCGGTCCGAAACTATGGCGACATCATCTATACTAACGCAGCTGCCACCTCATTGAAGCCTTTAGATGCAGTTTATCATAGCGCGCCGCGCTTTATTACGCGGGTCGACTAGTTTTAGTGCTCATCACCACATTCTCTACCGTAAAGTTGGTTGGTCGTCTCTTGATATCAGGTAGGTTGACACGTTGCTGTGTTTTCATTCATAAAGCCTTTTACAAACAACTCCCACTGTTCCTACCATCATTACTACATTTAGACATGAGTTACCACACCCAGTCTCAGGGATGGATAACTCTGGAAATTCCTTTGGTTTCTACAGAGTTTGATAAATCAGCTTTAAGTTTTCCTGCACCTTATTTGTGGAACAATCTTCAACGTATTCTATAAATGTGATATTTTGGTGTCTCTGGGTCAATTCAGAAAGCTGCCCATCTTGTTGTGTTGAGTATATAGTCCAGGTACATTGTATGCTACTTACAGCAGAGATATACGAGGGCAGCTGCTGGGAGTAGTTATGACAGAAACCACCAGAGAGAGACATGCTTCCTGGTGGTGTAGGACTTTAAACAGCAGAAACCACCAGAGAGAGAGGCTTCCTGGTGGTGTAGGACTTTAAACAGCAGAAACCACCAGAGAGAGACAGGCTTCCTGGTGGTGTAGGACTTTAAACAGCAGAAACCACCAGAGAGACAGGCATCCTGGTGGTGTAGGACTTTAAACAGCAGAAACCCCCAGAGAGACAGGCTTCCAGGTGGTGTAGGACTTTAAACAGCAGAAACCACCAGAGAGAGAGGCATCCTGGTGGTGTAGGACTTTAAACAGCAGAAACCACCAGAGAGACAGGCATCCTGGTGGTGTAGGACTTTAAACAGCAGAAACCACCAGAGAGAGAGGCATCCTGGTGGTGTAGGACTTTAAACAGCAGAAACCCCCAGAGAGACAGGCTTCCTGGTGGTGTAGGACTTTAAACAGCAGAAACCACCAGAGAGAGAGGCATCCTGGTGGTGTAGGACTTTAAACAGCAGAACCCCCCAGAGAGACAGGCTTCCTGGTGGTGTAGGACTTTAAACAGCAGAAACCACCAGAGAGAGAGGCATCCTGGTGGTGTAGGACTTTAAACAGCAGAAACCACCAGAGAGAGAGGCATCCTGGTGGTGTAGGACTTTAAACAGCAGAAACCACCAGAGAGAGAGGCATCCTGGTGGTGTAGGACTTTAAACAGCAGAAACCACCAGAGAGAGAGGCATCCTGGTGGTGTAGGACTTTAAACAGCAGAAACCACCAGAGAGACAGGCTTCCTGGTGGTGTAGGACGTTAAACAGCAGAAACCACAAGAGAGAGAGGCATCCTGGTGGTGTAGGACTTTAAACAGCAGAAACCACCAGAGAGAGAGAGGCATCCGGGTGGTGTAGGACTTTAAACAGCAGAAACCACCAGAGAGAGAGAGGCATCCTGGTGGTGTAGGACTTTAAACAGCAGAAACCACCAGAGAGACAGGCATCCTGGTGGTGTAGGACTTTAAACAGCAGAAACCACCAGAGAGAGAGGCATCCTGGTGGTGTAGGACTGAATTGACACTCTTCCCTGGTCAAAAGTAGGACTCACTTCTGCACTGCTGACAATAACAACTTGTGTAGAATTGCTTGCTCAGCGTTCATTTGAACATCATGCATGAGTTCTAACATTCTTGCACAATAGGTTGTCAAAATAAGTTGTTGGCTAAAGTTCACAGAGTTATAGACCTGTTAGGTTGTTGGATAAAGTTCACAGAGTTATAGACCTGTTAGGTTGTTGGATAAAGTTCACAGAGTTATAGACCTGTTAGGTTGTTGGCTAAAGTTCACAGAGTTATAGACCTGTTAGGTTGTTGGATAAAGATCACAGAGTTATAGACCTGTTAGGTTGTTGGATACTGTTCACAGAGTTATAGACCTGGTAGGTTGTTGGATAAAGTTCACAGAGTTATAGACCTGTTAGGTTGTTGGATAAAGATCACAGAGTTATAGACCTGTTAGGTTGTTGGCTAAAGTTCACAGAGTTATAGACCTGTTAGGTTGTTGGATAAAGATCACAGAGTTATAGACCTGTTAGGTTGTTGGATAAAGTTCACAGAGTTATAGACCTGTTAGGTTGTTGGATAAAGTTCACAGAGTTATAGACCTGGTAGGTTGTTGGCTAAAGATCACAGAGTTATAGACCTGTTAGGTTGTTGGATAAAGTTCACAGAGTTATAGACCTGGTAGGTTGTTGGATAAAGTTCACAGAGTTATAGACCTGGTAGGTTGTTGGATACTGTTCACAGAGTTATAGACCTGTTAGGTTGTTGGCTAAAGATCACAGAGTTATAGACCTGTTAGGTTGTTGGATAAAGTTCACAGAGTTATAGACCTGTTAGGTTGTTGGCTAAAGATCACAGAGTTATAGACCTGGTAGGTTGTTGGATAAAGTTCACAGAGTTATAGACCTGGTAGGTTGTTGGATAAAGATCACAGAGTTATAGACCTGTTAGGTTGTTGGCTAAAGTTCACAGAGTTATAGACCTGGTAGGTTGTTGGATAAAGTTCACAGAGTTATAGACCTGTTAGGTTGTTGGATAAAGATCACAGAGTTATAGACCTGTTAGGTTGTTGGCTAAAGTTCACAGAGTTATAGACCTGTTAGGTTGTTGGCTAAAGTTCACAGAGTTATAGACCTGTTAGGTTGTTGGATAAAGATCACAGAGTTATAGACCTGTTAGGTTGTTGGATACTGTTCACAGAGTTATAGACCTGTTAGGTTGTTGGATAAAGTTCACAGAGTTATAGACCTGTTAGGTTGTTGGATAAAGTTCAGAGTTATAGACCTGTTAGGTTGTTGGATAAAGATCACAGAGTTATAGACCTGGTAGGTTGTTGGATAAAGTTCACAGAGTTATAGACCTGTTAGGTTGTTGGATAAAGTTCACAATTATAGGCCTGTTAGGTTGTTGGATACTGTTCACAGAGTTATAGACCTGTTAGGTTGTTGGATAAAGTTCACAGAGTTATAGACCTGTTAGGTTGTTGGATAAAGTTCACAATTATAGGCCTGTTAGGTTGTTGGATAAAGTTCACAATTATAGGCCTGTTAGGTTGTTGGATAAAGTTCACAGAGTTATAGACCTATTAGGTTGTTGGATAAAGTTCACAGAGTTATAGACCTGTTAGGTTGTTGGATAAAGTTCACAACTTGGAAATGAGGAAGGGAAAGTGAAAGACAACACATTTCACCAATCCGGAGTATGTGACAATTAAACATATAGTCTAAGAGTTTTGTTGGAGTTGAGTTGAACAGTTTATTCTGTTTCTGTGTGGCTGACTGTTGACCTCTGTTGTCTTGGAAACAGAGTTCTCTGTAGTTCCGTGAGTTCTAACACATGAACTGTTTCCTGAAAGAAGAAGCAACCAACATGCTGAATCTGCTGGTTGACAGTTTATGGAGATAGTTGATATGTGTCACGGACGTCGTTCAAGGAAGACCAAGGTGCAGCGTGGTGAGCGTACATTTTATTTTATTTGAGTAAATGTCGCCAAGAAAACAAAGAGAAGCTAAACAGGGCTATAGTGCCGCTAACAAAGTTAACTACCCGCAATCACAGGTGGGAAAAATGGCTGCCTAAGTATGATTCCCAATCAGAGACAACGATAGACAGCTGTCCCTGATTGAGAACCACACCCGGCCAAAACATAGAAATAAAGGACATAGAATGCCCACCCAAATCACACCCTGACCAAACCAAAAAGAGACATATAAAAGGCTCTCTAAGGTCAGGGTGTGACAACATGTGTCCATGTAACTGGCAGCACGCCTCAACATGTGTCCATGTAACTGGCAGCACGCCTCAACATGTGTCCATGTAACTGGCAGCACGCCTCAAGTAGTTGTGAAGAACTCGCCCTCACAAAATGTGAAGCTTTAGTAATCAAAGCATGAATACCACAATAAGAATACAATTAACTTAGTTATTAAAATGTTGAAATTATTTCGCTTTATTGCTGAAAAAAACAAACATTTGTTGACAAAACAAATCATCTCAAAATACAAAGTAACTTCACAGTATGGTAAATAAATAAGAATGAAATAATATTACTGTATGTACAACAAATAATATTCTATTTTCTTGACAGATCTGACAGTTAGTTTGTGGTGGCGGGGGTTGATGACATCATCGTTGTCCTGGCAGAGACAACGATCTGCTCTCAATCTTGGTCACATGACTCTGGACCCAGGCCTGAGACAGGTCGACACAAAATCGAATCTCTTTCTTTGTTGTAAACCTGCAACCAGTAAACAACACACATATATTTAGGGGTAACTAAACAAAGCACACACCAAACTCACACGTGGAAGACTACTGTATGGATGTTCGAACATGATTCTGTGTGTATAGCCTCCCGGGTGGCGCAGTGGTCTAGGGCACTGCATCGCAGTGCTAGCTGCGCCACCAGAGTCTCTGGGTTCGAGCCCAGGCTGGGCTGGGTTCGCGCCCAGGCTCTGTCGCAGCCGGCCGCAACCGGGAGGTCCGTGGGGCGACGCACAATTGGCATAGCGTCGTCCGGGTTAGGGAGGGTTTGGCCGGTAGGGATATCCTTGTCTCAGTATGTAAAAATGTAATAAAATGTATGCACTCTACTGTAAGTCGCTCTGGATAAGAGCGTCTGCTAAATGACTAAAATGTAAAATGTATTGTGCATGTACCTACAGTCCTACTGGTTGAGTATGGAGGAAGAGAAGTATCGGACCGTTCAATTACATTCAGAATCACTGTGTCATTATTAGGACTGTCAAACCATTACAACATTCTGTCCAGAATATTTGAAATGTATTACAGTTAATCTCTCTCTATATATATTAATATAGAACCTCTATGAGGTTGTAACCATGCAGCCCTCATAACACAGAGGTTGTAACCATGCAGGCTTAGCAACACAGAGGTTGTAACCATGCAGGCTTAGCAATACAGAGGTTGTAACCATGCAGCCCGCGCAACACAGAGGTTGTAACCATGCAGGCTTAGCAACACAGAGGTTGTAACCATGCAGCCCTCATAACACAGAGGTTGTAACCATGCAGGCTTAGCAACACAGAGGTTGTAACCATGCAGGCTTAGCAACACAGAGGTTGTAACCATGCAGGCTTAGCAACACAGATGTTGTAACCATGCAGGCTTAGCAACACAGATGTTGTAACCATGCAGCCCTCATAACACAGAGGTTGTAACCATGCAGCCCTCATAACACAGAGGTTGTAACCATACAGGCTTAGCAACACAGAGGTTGTAACCATGCATCCCTAGCAACACAGAGGTTGTAACCATGCAGCCCTCGCAACACAGAGGTTGTAACATGCAGGCTTAGCAACACAGAGGTTGTAACCATGCAGGCTTAGCAACACAGAGGTTGTAACCATGCATCCCTAGCAACACAGAGGTTGTAACCATGCATCCCTGGCAACACAGAGGTTGTAACCATGCAGCCCTAGCAACACATTTGGACCCGCCCACCAAGGATGTAGAACATGTTATGTTCCGTAGAAATCTGTGTGTGTGTGTGCGTGCGTGCGTGTGTGTGTGTGTGTGGTGGTTAACTTACACCAGTGCGTGGAGAGGGCAGCTACTAGGGGTTCTAGAAACTGAAACCACTCTAGCAAGAGGGATCACGCTCTGGTAGAACTTCACACAGCAGTCTGTGGCAGTCATTGCTGAAATCCCCAAGACAGCTGGAAACAAAGAACGATCACACTCACTGGTCAACGAAGGCATCTCATGTGGTGCTTCTTCCTATGCACTCATATGCATACTGTACACACACACTGTACACACACTGTACACACACTGTACACACTGTACACACTGTACACACACACACACACACACACACACACACACACACACACACACACACACACACACACACACACACACACACACACACACACACCTGCAGACGTCGTATGGAGGGAGCAGAGCAGTCCCAGGAGGAGTAGAGCAGTCAGGGTCTTCATGGTTCAGAGATGGTTGAGATGCTGAAGATTGTATTGTCTGAGATGGTCTCTGATGCTCTGGTCTCTGATGCTCTGGTCTCTGATGCTCTGGACTCTGATGCTCTAGTCTCTGATACTATAGTCTCTGATGACCTGGTCTCTGATGCTCTGGTCTCTGATGCTCTGGTCTCTGATGCTCTAGTCTCTGATGTTCTAGTCTCTGATGCTCTGGTCTCTGATGCTCTGGTCTCTGATGCTCTGGTCTGGTTCTGTGTCAGAAGTCTAGCTGATGCTCTGGTCTCTGATGTTCTGGTCTCTGATGTTCTGGTCTCTGATGCTCTGGTCTCTGATGTTCTGGTCTCTGATTCTCTGGTCTCTGATGCTCTGGTCTCTGATGACCTGGTCTCTGATGCTCTGGTCTCTGATGCTCTGGTCTCTGATGCTCTGGTCTGGTTCTGTGTCAGAAGTCTAGCTGATGCTCTTGTTCTATGTCTGAGGTCTGATCTGACCTGTCTTTTATACAGAGAGCTGGTCCATCAGACCCATTGACAATTGACGAGGGAATCTCCCCTCTATTCCTTCATTCACTTTGAATATCTTTCTAAGAACCAACATTCTGCCCTTCAGGTTCCTCTTCTTCAATTCTCTGTAACTCTGTTTCCTCCAGGATGTTCAGCAGCGCTGCTATTTTCTGAAATACTCAGAATACATTTACTGGAGAATTGCATATCAAAGGAAGGCTATTAAAGTAGACTATATACTATGATACATTACATCAAATACAAGAAAAATTCAGATGAAATTAAGTTCTCTAGATCATAACCAACTAGTTTGTAAGTAATACCTGAAATCAACTGTGTATCTTTCAACTTTTAAAAAGATTTTAGGATGTGTGCATATTGATTTAAAACCTGTAGAATACTGTTAACCTTTACATCATAGTGAAATTAAATCATAGAATCTTTTTCTATCAATTAATCTCAGATTATTGTGGTTTGTGTCTTCCCTCCGTTAGGAAGGTTGGTGGTTTGATCCCTGATCGAGTCAGAACAAAATCATTCTGCAGTTGCTATGTCCAATATTGGACTAATAAATGAATGATATACACCCATTGATTCTTGAAGAATATAACTTATAAATGCTTCTTGAGTTTAGTTAAACTGTCATACCCCATCAGAACCCAGAATATAAACTTATTTTACTACAATGTTTAAACAAAGTAAATGTAAAACACCCTGTATATCCTGAGAACGTGGTTAAAACTATAATGTTGACATCATGGATGGTCAGTCCTTCCATCTGTAGCTCTGTCTATGAATTTGAGAGTGGTTACATTTGTCCAGACCCATCCCTAGCTTTTCACAGAAACAAGGACAGGATGAATTTTGTCATTGTTTCAACTGCTGATAGTCTGTTTAAGGAGACGGGGTAAGGTAAGGAGACGGGGTAAGGTAAGGAGATGGGGTAAGGTAAGGAGACGGGGTAAGGTAAGGAGACGGGGTAAGGTAAGGAGACGGGGTAAGGTAAGGAGACGGGGTAAGGTCCTGCAATAGACTAGCGTTCTGTTCAGGGGGTGTACTTGTATCCTACATCAACCTGCCTCATGCTACAGAAACAGGTTAACACACACTATGGGCAGTTGTGGACCGGACAAGACTACAGTATTCTCTGTATCTCTCCCCACACTCACACCAACTTCACTAGACTGTACTCTGAAACTCTCCTCACACTCACACCAACTTCACTAGACTACTGTACTGTCTGTATCTCTCCCCACACTCACACCAACTTCACTAGACTACTGTACTCTGAAACTCTCCTCACACTCACACCAACTTCACTAGACTACTGTACTCTGAAACTCTCCTCACACTCACACCAACTTCACTAGACTACTGTACTGTCTGTATCTCTCTCCACACTCACACCAACTTCACTAGACTACAGTACTCTCTGTATCTCTCCCCACACTCACACCAACTTCACTAGACTACAGTACTCTCTGTATCTCTCTCCACACTCACACCAACTTCACTAGACTACTGTACTCTCTGTATCTCTCCCCACACTCACACCAACTTCACTAGACTACTGTACTCTCTGTATCTCTCTCCACACTCACACCAACTTCACTAGACTACAGTACTCTCTATATCTCTCCCCACACTCACACCAACTTCACTAGACTACTGTACTCTCTGTATCTCTCTCCACACTCACACCAACTTCACTAGACTACAGTACTCTCTATATCTCTCCCCACACTCACACCAACTTCACTAGACTACTGTACTCTCTGTATCTCTCTCCACACTCACACCAACTTCACTAGACTACAGTACTCTCTATATCTCTCCCCACACTCACACCAACTTCACTAGACTACTGTACTCTCTGTATCTCTCTCCACACTCACACCAACTTCACTAGACTACAGTACTCTCTATATCTCTCCCCACACTCACACCAACTTCACTAGACTACTGTACTCTCTGGAGCTCTCCTCACACTCACACCAACTTCACTAGACTACTGTACTCTCTGTATCTCTCCTCACACTCACACCAACTTCACTAGACTACAGTACTCTCTGTATCTCTCCCCACACTCACACCAACTTCACTAGACTACAGTACTCTCTGTATCTCTCCCCACACTCACACCTACTTCACTAGACTACAGTACTCTCTGTATCTCTCCCCACACTCACACCAACTTCACTAGACTACAGTATTCTCTGTATCTCTCCCCACACTCACACCTACTTCACTAGACTACAGTACTCTCTGTATCTCTCTCCACACTCACACCTACTTCACTAGACTACAGTACTCTCTGTATCTCTCCCCACACTCACACCTACTTCACTAGACTACAGTACTCTCTGTATCTCTCCCCACACTCACACCTACTTCACTAGACTACAGTACTCTCTGTATCTCTCCCCACACTCACACCTACTTCACTAGACTACAGTATTCTCTGTATCTCTACTCACACCTACTTCACTAGACTACAGTATTCTCTGTATCTCTCTCCACACTCACACCACCTTCACAAGACTACAGTACTCTCTGTATCTCTACTCACACCAACTTCACTAGACTACAGTATTCTCTGTATCTCTCCCCACACTCACACCAACTTCACTAGACTACAGTACTCTCTGTATCTCTCCTCACACTCACACCTACTTCACTAGACTACAGTACTCTCTGTATCTCTCTCCACACTCACACCAACTTCACTAGACTACTGTACTCTCTGTATCTCTCCCCACACTCACACCAACTTCACTAGACTACTGTACTCTCTGTATCTCTACTCACACCAACTTCACTAGACTACAGTACTCTCTGTATCTCTCCCCACACTCACACCAACTTCACTAGACTACAGTACTCTCTGTATCTCTCCTCACACCAACTTCACTAGACTACTGTACTCTCTGTATCTCTCCTCACACTCACACCAACTTCACTAGACTACTGTACTCTCTGTATCTCTCCCCACACTCACACCAACTTCACTAGACTACTGTAGTCTCTGTATCTCTCTCCACACTCACACCAACTTCACTAGACTACTGTACTCTCTGTATCTCTCCTCACACTCACACCAACTTCACTAGACTACTGTATTCTCTGTATCTCTCCCCACACTCACACCAACTTCACTAGACTACAGTATTCTCTGTATCTCTCTCCACACTCACACCAACTTCACTAGACTACAGTACTCTCTGTATCTCTCCTCACACTCACACCAACTTCACTAGACTACTGTACTCTCTGTATCTCTCCTCACACTCACACCAACTTCACTAGACTACAGTACTCTCTGTATCTCTCCCCACACTCACACCAACTTCACTAGACTACAGTACTCTCTGTATCTCTACTCACACCAACTTCACTAGACTACAGTATTCTCTGTATCTCTCCCCACACTCACACCTACTTCACTAGACTACAGTACTCTCTGTATCTCTCCCCACACTCACACCTACTTCACTAGACTACAGTATTCTCTGTATCTCTCTCCACACTCACACCACCTTCACTAGACTACAGTATTCTCTGTATCTCTACTCACACCTACTTCACTAGACTACAGTATTCTCTGTATCTCTCTCCACACTCACACCACCTTCACAAGACTACAGTACTCTCTGTATCTCTACTCACACCAACTTCACTAGACTACAGTACTCTCTGTATCTCTACTCACACCAACTTCACTAGACTACAGTATTCTCTGTATCTCTCCCCACACTCACACCAACTTCACTAGACTACAGTACTCTCTGACTGACCCATCTGTCTATACAATCATACTGACTGACCCATCTGGTTATACAATCATACTGACTGACCCATCTGTTATACAATCATACTGACTGACCCATCTGGTTATACAATCATACTGACTGACCCATCTGGTTATACAATCATACTGACTGACCCATCTGTTATACAATCATACTGACTGACCCATCTGGTTATACAATCATACTGACTGACCCATCTGGTTATACAATCATACTGACTGACCCATCTGTTATACAATCATACTGACTGACCCATCTGGTTATACAATCATACTGACTGACCCATCTGGTTATACAATCATACTGACTCACCCATCTGTTATACAATCATACTGACTGACCCATCTGGTTATACAATCATACTGACTGACCCATCTGGTTATACAATCATACTGACTGACCCATCTGGTTATACAATCATACTGACTGACCCATCTGGTTATACAATCATACTGACTGACCCATCTGGTTATACAATCATACTGACTGACCCATCTGTTATACAATCATACTGACTGACCCATCTGGTTATACAATCATACTGACTGACCCATCTGGTTATACTATCACACTGACTGACCCATCTGGTTATACAATCATACTGACTGACCCATCTGTTATACAATCATACTGACTGACCCATCTGTTATACAATCATACTGACTGACCCATCTGGTTATACTATCACACTGACTGACCCATCTGGTTATACAATCATACTGACTGACCCATCTGTTATACAATCATACTGACTGACCCATCTGTCTATACAATCATACTGACTGACCCATCTGTCTATACAATCATACTGACTGACCCATCATGTTGTACAATCATACTGACTGACCCATCTGGTTATACAATCATACTGACTGACCCATCTGGTTATACTATCACACTGACTGACCCATCTGGTTATACAATCATACTGACTGACCCATCTGTTATACAATCATACTGACTGACCCATCTGTCTATACAATCATACTGACTGACCCATCTGTCTATACAATCATACTGACTGACCCATCATGTTGTACAATCATACTGACTGACCCATCTGGTTATACAATCATACTGACTGACCCATCTGGTTATACAATCATACTGACTGACCCCTCTGGTTATACAATCATACTGACTGACCCATCTGGTTATACAATCATACTGACTGACCCATCTGGTTATACAATCATACTGACTGACCCATCTGGTTATACAATCATACTGACTGACCCATCTGGTTATACAATCATACTGACTGACCCATCTGGTTATACAATCATACTGACTGACCCGTCTGGTTATACAATCATACTGACTGACCCATCTGGTTATACAATCATACTGACTAACCCATCTGGTTATACAATCATACTGACTGACCCATCTGGTTATACAATCATACTGACTGACCCATCTGGTTATACAATCATACTGACTGACCCATCTGTCTATACAATCATACTGACTGACCCATCTGTCTATACAATCATGCTGACTGACCCATCTGGTTATACAATCATACTGACTGACCCATCTGGTTATACAATCATACTGACTGACCCATCTGTCTATACAATCATACTGACTGACCCATCTGTCTATACAATCATGCTGACTGACCCGTCTGGTTATACAATCATACTGACTGACCCATCTGGTTATACAATCATACTGACTAACCCATCTGGTTATACAATCATACTGACTGACCCATCTGGTTATACAATCATACTGACTGACCCATCTGGTTATACAATCATACTGACTGACCCATCTGTCTATACAATCATGCTGACTGACCCGTCTGGTTATACAATCATACTGACTGACCCATGTCTCTCTATCTATATCATTTAATTATCAGGGCTCAAGGTAAGAACCAGATGCAGACCGTGTCAAAGTAACAATGTTTATAGCAGCAAAAGAGGCAATAGTACAGGACGGCAGGCCTGCTCAGGGTCAGGGGTCAGGCAGAGTGGTCAGACGGGCAGGTACAGGGTCAGGACAGGCGAGGGTCAAAAACCAGGAGGACAAGAGAAGAGAGACTGGGGAAAAGCTGACACAAAAACGCTGGTTGGCTTGACAAACAAGACGAACTGGCAACAGACAAACAGAGAACACAGGTATAAATACATACGGGATAGTGGGGAAGATGGGCGACACCTGGAGGGGGGGTGGAGACAATCACAAAGACAGGTGAAACAGATCAGGGTGTGACATAAATAAGGTTTAATTGAAGATGCATATTTAGCTGACACATTCACTGAACCAAGAATCCTGTTTCAGTTCAGATCAGAAAGATTCAAGTAAAGAGAGACGTCTATTTTTAATTAACTCTCACTTCCCCATTCTGTCATGAGAACTTCGTATGATGCAAATTACTGCAGGTTTTCTAAGAACAGACATTGGCAGCACTCTTCTCTCATTGTCATTCTCAAAATGTTTGTAATAACTTGAAGCCAGAGTTCACAGTACTGCACAGAGTTACTGGTGGACACAGGGAGGGACTGACAGTAACTGCACAGGCAAGCAAATGTCAAAAAGTCTTTTAAAATCTCTTCTCAGAGAAGTGAATGAATGAATGAATGAATATATTAACAAATGAATGAATTTATGAATCAATTAATTGAAACAAACTACAGTTATCACCCAGCAAACATGACCCCATTGGCCCCATGTGGGCACGGGCTAGTCCACACCAAGCCCACACCAGCCCAATGGGCTAGTCCACACCAAGCCCACACCATCCCAATGGGCTAGTCCACACCAAGCCCACACCAGCCCAACGGGCTAGTCCACACCAAGCCCACACCATCCCAATGGGCTAGTCCATACCAAGCCCACACCATCCCAATGGGCTAGTCCACACCAAGCCCACACCATCCCAATGGGCTAGTCCACACCAAGCCCACACCATCCCAATGGGCTAGTCCACACCAAGCCCACACCATCCCAATGGGCTAGTCCACACCAAGCCCACACCATCCCAATGGGCTAGTCCACACCAAGCCCACACCATCCCAATGGGCTAGTCCACACCAAGCCCACACCATCCCAATGGGCTAGTCCACACCAAGCCCACACCATCCCAATGGGCTAGTCCACACCAAGCCCACACCAGCCCAATGGGCTAGTCCATACAATGCCCACACCATCCCAATGGGCTAGTCCACACCAAGCCCACACCATCCCAATGGGCTAGTCCACACCAAGCCCACACCATCCCAATGGGCTAGTCCACACCAAGCCCACACCAAGCCCACACCATCCCAATGGGCTAGTCCACATCAAGCCCCCACCAAGCCCACACCATCCCAATGGGCTAGTCCACACCAAGCCCACACCATCCCAAGGGCTAGTCCACATCAAGCCCACACCATCCCAATGGGCTAGTCCACACAATGCCCACACCATCCCAAGGGCTAGTCCACATCAAGTCCACACCAAGCCCACACCATCCCAATGGGCTAGTTCACACCAAGCCCACATCAGCCCAATGGGCTAGTCCACATCAAGCCCAGCTACTTCATAGTGTTGAGGCGGGGGCTCATTAGAATATTTTGGGACATGGTTTGCACACAGTTCTTCTTCTCACCGGTCTTGGGGCCACCTGCCTTGGGGCCACCTGCCTTGGGGCCACCTGCCTTGGGGCCACCTGTCTTGGGGCCACCTGCCTTGGGGCCACCTGCCTTGGGGCCACCTGCCTTGGGGCCACTTGTCTTGAGGCCACCTGCCTTGAGGCCACCTGCCTTGGGGCCACCTGCTTTGGGGCCACCTGCCTTGGGGCCACTTGTCTTGAGGCCACCTGCCTTGGGGCCACCTGTCTTGGGGCCACCTGCCTTGGGGCCACCTGCCTTGGGGCCACCTGCCTTGGGGCCACTTGTCTTGTGGCCACCTGCCTTGGGGCCACCTGCCTTGGGGCCACCTGCCTTGGGGCCACCTGCCTTGGGGCCACCTGTCTTGGGGCCACCTGCCTTGGGGCCACTTGTCTTGAGGCCACCTACCTTGGGGCCACCTGCCTTGGGGCCACCTGCCTTGGGGCCACCTGTCTTGGGGCCACCTGCCTTGGGGCCACTTGTCTTGAGGCCACCTACCTTGGGGCCACCTGCCTTGGGGCCACCTGTCTTAGGGCCACCTGCCTTGGGGCCACTTGTCTTGGGGCCACCTGCCTTGGGGCCACCTGCCTTGGGGCCACCTGTCTTGGGGCCACCTGTCTTGGGGCCACCTGCCTTGGGGCCACTTGTCTTGAGGACCATCGTGGAGCCGATGAGCAAATTGCTTGTTTGCCGAATGTGGGCAGCCTACAGGGACCAATATTGTAGTCCTCATTATTTATAATTCTTCTAAATAAAAATTACTTTTAATATCTGAATTAATTGGAAAAAATACACACTGTCTGTGTATGGATTTAATAAGCAGTAATATGTTTGAAGGATTTCGCTGCAAACACTGAGGCATTAAAGCACAGGAAAGGGAAGATGATGAGAAGAGATCTGGGTAGGCAGGATCTTAGAAAGACTACAGAGTGACTACAGCAATACAGGTTGTTTTTATCAATATGGACACAGCCTAATATCTGCATTTAAAAGTTGAAAGATACATAGTTGAATTAAAGGATCACTTATATACTAGTTGCTTATGATGTAGATAATTTAATTCAGTCTGAATAGTTGTTGTATTTGATGTAATGTATCATAGTATATAGTCCCCTTTAATAGTCTTCCTTTGATATGCTATTCTCTAGTAAATGTATTCTGAGTATTTCAGAAAATAGCAGCGCTACTGAACATCCTGGAGGAAACAGAGTTACAGAGAATTGAAGAAGAGGAACCTGAAGGCAGAATGTTGGTTCTTAGAAAGATATTCAAAGTGAATGAAGGAATAGAGGGGAGATTCCCTCGTCAATTGTTAATGGGTCTGATGGACCAGCTCTCTGTATAAAAGACAGGTCAGATCAGACCTCAGACATAGAACAAGAGCATCAGCTAGACTTCTGACACAGAACCAGACCAGAGCATCAGAGACCAGAGCATCAGAGACCAGAGCATCAGAGACCAGAGCATCAGAGACCAGAGCATCAGAGACCAGAGCATCAGAGACCAGAGCATCAGAGACCAGAGCATCAGAGACCATCTCAGCCAATACAATCTTCAGCATCTCAACCATCTCTGAACCATGAAGACCCTGACTGCTCTACTCCTCCTGGGACTGCTCTGCTCCCTCCATACGACTTCTGCAGGTGTGTGTGTGTGTGTGTGTGTGTGTGTGTGTGTGTGTGTGTGTGTGTGTGTGTGTGTGTGTGTGTGTGTGTGTGTGTGTGTGTGTGTGTGTGTGTGTGTGTGTGTGTGTGTGTGGAGTAGCCATGTTGTGTAATACGCAGTTGGAGACACACCTGGAGATCTTTATGTTAACTGTGGTTTATGATCATTTGTTTACAGGTGTCATCGCGTTGGAAACAGCACCTGAATGCTGTATGAAATTCAGCGCGAGGATCCCTCTTCAACAAGTGGTTTCTCTCAGAACAACCTCCAGTAGCTGCCCTCGCAAAGCACTGATGTAAGTAAACATAGTCTACTGTAAACTGGAAACATCTAGGCTAGCCTGGTCCCAGATCTGTTTGTGCCTTCACGTCAACTCCTTGTCATGCCAAACATGACCAGGAGTAACAAGGAGTTGGTATGATAGCACAAACACATCTGGAACCAGGCTACATCCAGGATACACTGTACAAGACAAGATGGAGCATTCATATTATAGACTGGATGTTCTGAGAGACAATGTGTTGTGTATCTGTTGCAGTTTCACCACAAAGAAAGGGAAGACATTTTGTGTTGACCCTTCTGAAGCCTGGGTCCAGAGTCATGTGACCAAGATTGAGAGCAGATCGACTGCTGCCAAGACGACGACGATGTCATCAACCACCATCACCCCCTAACACCCTAACCCTTGGTGGTGCACTATAAAGGGAATAGGTTGCCATTAGTGGTGCAGACCTTGTCAGGCATGTTGATACCCTGTCTGAAATTGGTATAGCGGAGGATCAATGTAATGTACTAGGTTCATCTGAGATTGGTACGGAGGAGGTTAAATGTAATGTACTAGGTTAATACCCTATCTGAGATTGGTATAGAGGAGGATCAATGTAATGTACTAGGTTAATACCCTATCTGAGATTGGTATAGAGGAGGTTCAATGTAATGTACTATGTCCAGGATATACAAATTGTTTGTTTTTCTAAAACTGTAAACATATTTGACATGTATCTATTCAGTAACCTATTTAATATTTTATATTTTATAAAGCTGTTGAAGATTTCAAACATCCTGTGAAAGAGTGGTTCATATTATTCAATTAATATATTGATGGGTTGTAACTAGGTCTATTCTACTGATATAGATATTGATGGGTTGTAACTAGGTCTATTCTACTGATATAGATATTGATGGGTTGTAATTAGGTCTATTCTACTGATATAGATATTGATGGGTTGTAACTAGGTCTATTCTACTGATATAGATATTGATGGTTGTAACTAGGTCTATTCTACTGATATAGATATTGATGGGTTGTAACTAGGTCTATTCTACTGATATAGATATTGATGGTTGTAACTAGGTCTATTCTACTGATATAGATATTAATGGGTTGTAACTAGGTCTATTCTACTGATATAGATATTAATGGTTGTAACTAGGTCTATTCTACTGATATAGATATTTATTGGTTGTAACTAGGTCTATTCTACTCATATAGATATTGATGGTTGTAACTAGGTCTATTCTACTGATATAGATATTGATGGTTGTAACTAGGTCTATTCTACTGATATAGATATTAATGGGTTGTAACTAGGTCTATTCTACTGATATAGATATTGATGGTTGTAACTAGGTCTATTCTACTGATATAGATATTGATGGGTTGTAACTAGGAATATTCTAATACACTGATATAGATATTGATGGGTTGTAACTAGGTCTATTCCACTGATATAGATATTTATTGGTTGTAACTAGGTCTATTCTACTGATATAGATATTGATGGTTGTAACTAGGTCTATTCTACTGATATAGATATTTATTGGTTGTAACTAGGTCTATTCTACTCATATAGATATTGATGGTTGTAACTAGGTCTATTCTACTGATATAGATATTGATGGTTGTAACTAGGTCTGTTCTGCTGATATAGATTTTAATGGGTTGTAACTAGGTCTATTCTACTGATATAGATATTGATGGGTTGTAACTAGGTCTATTCTACTATAGATATTGATGGGTTGTAACTAGGTATATTCTACGGATATAGATATTAATGGGTTGTAACTAGGTCTATTCTATTGATATAGATATTGATGGGTTGTAACTAGGTCTATTCTACTGATATAGATATTGATGGTTGTAACTAGGTCTATTCTACTGATATAGATATTGATGGGTTGTAACTAGGTCTATTCTACTGATATATATATTGATGGGTTGTAACTAGGTCTATTCTACTGATATAGATATTGATGGGTTGTAACTAGGTCTATTCTACTGATATAGATATTGATGGTTGTAACTAGGTCTATTCTACTGATATAGATATTGATGGGTTGTAACTAGGTCTATTCTACTGATATATATATTGATGGGTTGTAACTAGGTCTATTCTACTGATATAGATATTGATGGTTGTAACTAGGTCTATTCTACTGATATAGATATTGATGGGTTGTAACTAGGTCTATTCTACTGATATAGATATTGATGGTTGTAACTAGGTCTATTCTACTGATATAGATTTTAATGGGTTGTAACTAGGTCTATTCTACTGATATAGATATTGATGGGTTGTAACTAGGTCTATTCTACTATAGATATTGATGGGTTGTAACTAGGTCTATTCTACTGATATAGATATTAATGGGTTGTAACTAGGTCTATTCTATTGATATAGATATTGATGGGTTGTAACTAGGTCTATTCTACTGATATGGATATTGATGGGTTGTAACTAGGTCTATTCTACTGATATAGATATTGATGGGTTGTAACTAGGTCTATTCTACTGATATATATATTGATGGGTTGTAACTAGGTCTATTCTACTGATATAGATATTGATGGGTTGTAACTAGGAATATTCTAATACACTGATATAGATATTGATGGGTTGTAACTAGGCCTATTCTACTGATATAGATATTAATGGGTTGTAACTAGGCCTATTCTACTGATATAGATATTAATGGGTTGTAACTAGGTCTATTCTACTGATATAGATATTGATGGGTTGTAACTAGGTTTATTCTACTGATATAGATATTGATGGGTTGTAACTAGGTCTATTCTACTGATATAGATATTGATGGGTTGTAACTAGGTCTATTCTACTGATATAGATATTGATGATTGTAACTAGGTCTATTCTACTGATATAGATATTAATGGGTTGTAACTAGGTCTATTCTACTGATATAGATATTGATGGGTTGTAACTAGGTCTATTCTACTATACTGATATATATGTTAATGGGTTGTAAACTAGGTCTATTCTACTGATATAGGTATTAATGGGTTGTTACTAGGTCTATTCTACTGATATAGATATTAATGGGTTGTAACTAGGTCTATTCCACTAACACAGATATTGTATTTTTCTACTATACTTTCAATCGTTGTGCTTCTGTTATTTTTTAAATAAATGAAGTCTTCTGAAGAATTCTCTGATATTTATTTTAGCATCAGATTTAAGTGCCTCTAAACGGTTGTAGGTGCCAAGCGCACCGGTTTGAGTGTGTCAAGAACTGCCACTCTGCTGGATTTTCCTCGCTCAACAGTTTCCAGGGTGTATCATGAATGGTCCACTACACAAGGACATCCAGCCAACTTGACACAACTGTGGGAAGCATTGGACTCAACATGTGGAGGCGTTGTGGTGCCTTCTTCTCGACTGTGTTGGTGGGTTTGGACCGTGACAGGTCCTTAGCGATGTGGACAGCGAGGGATTTCAACCTCTTGACGCGCTCCACTACAGCCCCTTCCATGTAAAATGGGGGCGTGTTCGGCACTCTGTTTCCTGTAGTCCACAATCCGCTCCAACACTGCTGGGTTTATCACGCTCAACAGTTTCCCGTGTGTATCAATAATGGTCCACCACCCAAATGACACAACTGGGGGAAGCATTGGAGTCAACATGGACCAGTATCCCTGTGGAACGCTATCGACACCTTGTTGAGTTCTTGCCCTGTCAAATTATAAAGGCTGTTCTGAAGGAAGTACAATATTAGAAAGGTGTTCTTAATGTTTTGTACACTCAGTTGATTGTTTTAAGCCTTAGATTTTTCAACTTTGCCAAAAGAACACCAAGGAGCACTCAGTTCTATTCCAGAACCCAGGTAAAGAACACCAAGGAGCACTCAGTTCTATTCCAGAACCCAGGTAAAGATCACCAAGGAGCACTCAGTTCTATTCCAGAACCCAGGTAAAGAACACCAAGGAGCACTCAGTTCTATTCCAGAACTCAGGTAAAGAACACCAAGGAGCACTCAGTTCTATTCCAGAACCCAGGTAAAGATCACCAAGGAATTATTTTCCAGAAACCAGGTAAAGAAGACTAAAACTATCGAGTGCAAATAGACTCATTCTTACTGGTCTGGATGTTCACTATTAAAATAAATCTTCCCTGGGATTAGTTTTTACCACTATTTTACAACACATGTATCTTATTGTGTGGTTAAATCAGACCCAGTTATGATTGTTATTTTGTTGTGTTGAGCGAGAGCTCCCTTGGTGGGCTTCAAGCTCCCTTGGTGGGCTTCAACCTCCCTTGGTATCAGCGCTACTGTATTAATGTGATGTGACTGAGCTGAAGGCCTGAGCTTCCCTTGCCTCCGCCTCACGTGGGATCCTTTGCCTTCTATTCCAGGTTCATGGACGTTATAGGCCACGTTCCCCTGCTCAGACGTTACTTGACTCAACCAATGGTTGCGTGCCACTTCATTGACTGTGCCGTCGGGCACCAGACTGCTATAACATGATGTGGTTGGCTGATCGGTTAAACACCTACCCAGGCGTTGTAAGATCAGCAACATCTGGCCAGAGGAACACACCCTTAAATAAAACGACAGGCCACTGAGATACGCTACCATGGCAACCTTAATTCATACTGTCAGGCAGCCAAAACTGACCAATCACAGCAGCTTCCTCCTTTCCTACAAGGCATATGTGTGATTGGCTGTAGAGGAGAAAGGTGGTGTTGTGGGCGTGCCTTAGATGGGTTTCGATTAGAACTCACCTGGGCTGCGTTCAGTAGGGCACTACGTTGTGGAATTGTGTCAGCTCTATTCATAGCATTTCTATCTGCAGTGTTCAGTGTATTACAACCTGCTGAACGCAGCCCTGCTGAAGTTAGACTTCTGTAGACTGCATTTTAATCATCACTCTTTTGTCATTTGTATTGCATGAATGTTGCACATTTTATGTTCTGGAAATAATCTGGGATTCACAGATTATTTATTAAAACAACACATTAAAACTGACGTCGTCTATAACTTTCTATAATTTACATTATGGAATCTATTAGATACTGATCTGAGAATTGTTCATATTTTGATATTTAGGTATTTAGATTTCTACTGATCAATCAATCAGAAATCAATACATCAACGACAAACAGGCACAAAAACATTTCAATAAAAATGGTTTATTCTCTTTAATATAGTATTTGTTCTATCCATAGCAGAAAAGAGCCTCCATGCCACTCAGTGCTATTATAGCTCTGACCCCAGGCCAGTGCAGCTCCATACTGACCAACACACATCTCACAGCACAACACCAGTGCCAAACTGACCTGGAGTCAGTCTCTGTATCACATCTGACATCAGCTTATTTGAAAACAGGGGAGTTGAGGTGGGCGGGGTGGGGAGCGGGCAGGGATTTCGGGGGGGGGGGGCAGTTCTAGGAGGCAATATCACACTGCATAGCTTGGATCCGATACGTTGTGTGTGACTGGGGCCAAGCAACGCTAGTACCCACGTTGTGACAGATTTAGGTTTTATCCAAGAGTGTTGTGTGTGTTGCAAGTTGGCGTCTTGCTCCAGTATGGCTGTAGACTTGGAGGCAGATCGTTTCTACCACGAAAGGGTCACAAGTTGAGGTAACAAAGGTTTTCCTGGACGGCAAGAAGGAACAGAGACACGATCAAAAGAATGGAAGACTGGGCTTGTTACAATCTGGGTGTTACAGGTGTGAGAATGTGTACATGTCAGGGTTCTCCCCAGGATTAGTTAACAAGGTGGTGCTGCTGAGCATTTCCTGACATTTCCTGTAATCTACTCAGAAATATTAAAGATTTTGTTTACATAATGGCGCTGCCAGTCCACCAGGTGGTGCCGCTCTAACATTCTTTGGGGAAAACTCTGTGTGTGTGTTACCTCCTCTCTGTCCATCATGTTGCATTGGATCCACTTATTGCCTTGGTGTGTGTGTTGGAGATGGTCTGTTCATTCAGCACTGGATCTGAGGGACACAGAACGTGGTAGTCAGGAGACCATCTCTTTCCAATTCACTCTTCATCAGAACAGATCAAAGTTTAAAGGGATGGTGAGAGATTCACTCTTCATCAGTACAGAGTAAAGTTTAAAGGGATGGTGAGAGATTCACTCTTCATCAGTACAGATCAAAGTTTAAAGGGATGGTGAGAGATTCACTCTTCATCAGTACAGATCAAAGTTTAAATGGATGGTGAGAGATTCACTCTTCATCAGTGAGAGATTTCTGCAATAAAGTTCTCTGTTACACAGTCAGATGAAAAAGGGCTTAAAGGGATACTTCGGGATTTTTGCAATGATGCCCTTTATCTACTGCAGGCATGCTAGCAGATACCCATAGACTTCCAGTCATTGTGCTAACGCTAGTTAGCATTGGCTCGCGAAACTGCCTCTAACTTCATTCATACTGGACACAGAAACATAAAAACAGTATCTACAAGCTCAATTGACTATAGGAAAGTACATACACTGCTCAAAAAAATAAAGGGAACACTTAAACAACACAATGTAACTCCAAGTCAATCACACTTCTGTGAAATCAAACTGTCCACTTAGGAAGCAACACTGATTGACAATAAATTTCACATGCTGTTGTGCAAATGGAATAGACAAAAGGTGGAAATTATAGGCAATTAGCAAGACACCCCCAATAAAGGAGTGGTTCTGCAGGTGGTGCCCACAGACCACTTCTCAGTTCCTATGCTTCCTGGCTGATGTTTTGGTCACTTTTGAATGCTGGCGGTGCTTTCACTCTAGTGGTAGCATGAGACGGAGTCTACAACCCACACAAGTGGCTCAGGTAGTGCAGCTCATCCAGGATGGCACATCAATGCGAGCTGTGGCAAGAAGGTTTGCTGTGTCTGTCAGCGTAGTGTCCAGAGCATGGAGGCGCTACCAGGAGACAGGCCAGTACATCAGGAGACGTGGAGGAGGCCGTAGGAGGGCAACAACCCAGCAGCAGGACCGCTACCTCCGCCTTTGTGCAAGGAAGAGCACTGCCAGAGCCCTGCAAAATGACCTCCAGCAGGCCACAAATGTGCCTGTCTCACACTGCCCACAAAATGAGGTGAAAACTGAGCTGAACTTCTGAACCTCCTGCCAAATGTATGACCATATTAGAGACACATATTTCCCTCAGATTACACAGACCAACAAAGTATTCGAAAAGAAATCCAAATTTGATAAACTCAGAGAGAGAGAGACAGAGACAGAGACAGAGACAGAGACAGAGACAGAGACAGAGACAGAGACAGAGAGAGACAGACAGAGAGAGAGATAGAGAGAGAGGGAGAGAGAGTTAGACAGATACATTTTATCAGAAAGTCAAGCAAGTTGTTACTATCGTACGTATATTTTTTACAAGAGAAATGGTTACGTTAATACTTATGTACATTTAAAACCAAATACTTGTCACGCTCGTAGTATGAAGGAGACCAAGGCGCAGCGTGGTATGCATACATTCTCTTTATTAAAAGAATGAACACCGAACTAACTAACAAAAGAACCGTGACGCTACTAATGTGCACAAAGGCAACTATACGTAGACAAGATCCCACAACACAAACCAGGAAAATGGCTACCTAAATATGAACCCCAATCAGAGACAATGATAAACAGCTGTCTCTGATTGGGAACCATATCAGGCCAACATAGACATACAATACACCTAGATGACAACACCCCTAGACATTCAAAAACCCTAGACATACAAAACCCTAGACATACAAAACCCTAGACATACAAAAACCCTAGACATACAAAAACCCTAGACATACAAAAACCCTAGACATACAAAACCCGAGACATACAAAACCCTAGACATACAAAAACCCTAGACATACAAGACTAGCGTACCCATCCTAGTCACACCCTGACCTAACCAAAATATATAGAAAAACAGAGATATCTAAGGTCAGGGCGTGACAATACTTTCACTTTTACTTTTACAAATTTTCTATTAAAGTATCTTTACTTTTACTCAAGTATGACATTTGAGTCCCTTTTCCACCTCTGTTAGAAAGTCAACCAAGTTGTTACTATCATACATATATATTATTTTACAATAGAATATTTTACAATAGTTATGTTTCTCACATGTCACATGCACTCATTTAAAGACTTCACACTGGCAGTGTACAAGATAAAACCATTATGACATCATACTGGCAGTGTACAAGATAAAACCATTATGACATCATACTGGCAGTGTACAAGATAAAACCATTATGACATCATACTGGCAGTGTACAAGATAAAACCATTATGACATCATACTGGCAGTGTACAAGATAAAACCATTATGACATCACACTGGCAGTGTACAAGATAAAACCATTATGACATCACACTGGCAGTGTACAAGATAAAACCATTATGACATCACACTGGCAGTGTACAAGATAAAATCATTATGACATCACACTGGCAGTGTACAAGATAAAACCATTATGACATCACACTGGCAGTGTACAAGATAAAACCATTATGACATCATACTGGCAGTGTACAAGATAAAACCATTATGACATCATACTGGCAGTGTACAAGATAAAACCATTATGACATCATACTGGCAGTGTACAAGATAAAACCATTATGACATCATACTGGCAGTGTACAAGATAAAACCATTATGACATCATACTGGCAGTGTACAAGATAAAACCATTATGACATCATACTGGCAGTGTACAAGATAAAACCATTATGACATCACACAACAGAACACTACAACTGGAACGACTCGCTCAGAAACGGTTGCACACAAAGAAACGTACAAACCACATTTTTTAAATTCTTCTGTATTTGAATGAAAATGTTTGTTATTTGCTTGCCTGTGCAGTTACTGTCAGTCCCTCCCTGTGTCCACCAGTAACTCTGTGCAGTACTGTGAACTCTGGCTTCAAGTTATTACAAATATTTTGAGAATGACAAAGAGAGAAAAGTGCTGCAAATGTTTGTACTTAGAAAAACCGCAGTAATCTGCATCATACGAAGTTCTAATGACAGAATGGGGAAGTGAGAGTTAATTAAAAAGAGACGTCTCTCTTTACTTGAAACTTTCTGATCTGAAATGAAACAGGATACTTGGTTCAGTGAATGTGTCAGCTAAATATGTATCTTCTACTGAACCCTATTAAACTATATAGATGGAGAGACATGGGTCAGTCAGTATGATTGTATAACCAGATGGGTCAGTCAGTATGATTGTATAACCAGACGGGTCAGTCAGTATGATTGTATAACCAGATGGGTCAGTCAGTATGATTGTATAACCAGATGGGTCAGTCAGTATGATTGTATAACCAGATGGGTCAGTCAGTATGATTGTATAACCAGATGGGTCAGTCAGTATGATTGTATAACAGATGGGTCAGTCAGTATGATTGTATAACCAGATGGGACAGTCAGTATGATTGTATAACCAGATGGGTCAGTCAGTATGATTGTATAACCAGATGTGTCAGTCAGTATGATTGTATAACCAGATGGGTCAGTCAGTATGATTGTATAACCAGATGGGTCAGTCAGTATGATTGTATAACAGGCCTTCTGTCATTTTGAATACAGAACATAATAGAATCATTTTTCTAGAATTTCTTGAAAATATATTTTACAGTTAAAGTTAAAGGCTGTTTCTGCTGAGTGTGAAGTTGGTGTGAGTTCTGGGAGAGATACAGAGAGTACAGTAGTCTAGTGAAGTTGGTGTGAGTAGAGATACAGAGAGTACAGTAGTCTAGTGAAGTTGGTGTGAGTGTGGGGAGAGATACAGAGAGTACGGTAGTCTAGTGAAGTTGGTGTGAGTGTGGGGAGAGATACAGAGAGTACAGTAGTCTAGTGAAGTTGGTGTGAGTAGAGATACAGAGAGTACAGTAGTCTAGTGAAGTTGGTGTGAGTGTGGAGAGAGATACAGAGAGTACAGTAGTCTAGTGAAGTTGGTGTGAGTAGAGATACAGAGAGTACAGTAGTCTAGTGAAGTTGGTGTGAGTGTGGGGAGAGATACAGAGAGTACTGTAGTCGTGTGAAGTTGGTGTGAGTGTGGGGAGAGATACAGAGAGTACAGTAGTCTAGTGAAGTTGGTGTGAGTGTGGGGAGAGATACAGAGAGTACAGTAGTCTAGTGAAGTTGGTGTGAGTGTGGAGAGAGATAAAGAGAGTACAGTAGTCTAGTGAAGGTGGTGTGAGTGTGGGGAGAGATACAGAGAATACTGTAGTCTAGTGAAGTTGGTGTGAGTGTGGGGAGAGATACAGAGAGTACAGTAGTCTAGTGAAG
Source organism: Salvelinus namaycush (assembly GCF_016432855.1). Classification (NCBI taxonomy): domain Eukaryota; kingdom Metazoa; phylum Chordata; class Actinopteri; order Salmoniformes; family Salmonidae; genus Salvelinus; species Salvelinus namaycush. The sequence goes on from NC_052336.1 coordinate 486,152, forward strand.
TTGGTGTGAGTGTGGGGAGAGATACAGAGAGTACTGTAGGCTAGTGAAGTCGGTGTGAGTGTGGGGAGAGATACAGAGAATACTGTAGTCTTGTCCGGTCCATAACTGCCCATAGTGTGTGTTAACCTGTTTCTGTAGCATGAGGCAGGTTGATGTAGGATACAAGTACACCCCCTGAACAGAACGCTAGTCTATTGCAGGACCTTACCCCGTCTCCTTACCTTACCCCGTCTCCTTACCTTACCCCGTCTCCTTACCTTACCCCGTCTCCTTACCTTACCCCGTCTCCTTAAACAGACTATCAGCAGTTGAAAGAATGCCAAAACATTTCCTGTCCTTGTTTAGTTGAAAAGCTAGGGATGGGTCTGGACAAATGTAACCACTCTCAAATTCATAGACAGAGCTACAGATGGAAGGACTGACCATCCATGATGTCAACATTATAGTTTTAACCACGTTCTCAGGATATACAGGGTGTTTTACATTTACTTTGTTTAAACATTGTAGTAAAATACGTTTATATTCTGGGTTCTGATGGGGTATGACAGCTCAACTAAACTCAAGAAGCATTTATAAGTTATAGTCTTCAAGAATCAATGGGTGTATATCATTCATGTATTACTCCAATAATGGACATAGCAACTGCAGAATGATTTTGTTCTGACTCGATCAGGGATCAAACCACCAACCTTCCTAACGGAGGGAAGACACAAACCACAATAATCTGAGATTAATTGATAGAAAAAGATTCTATGATTTAATTTGACTATGATGTAAAGGTTAACAGTATTCTACAGGTTTTAAATCAATATGCACACATCCTAAAATCTTTTTAAAAGTTGAAAGATTTAAAAGTTGAAAGATACACAGTTGATTTCAGGTATTACTTACAGACTAGTTGGTTATGATCTAGAGAATTTAATTTCATCTTATTTTTTCTTGTATTTGATGTAATGTATCATAGTATATAGTCCACTTTAATAGCCTTCCTTTGATATGCAATTCTCCGGTAAGTGTATTCTGAGTATTTCAGAAAATAGCAGCGCTGCTGAACATCCTGGAGGAAACAGAGTTACAGAGAATTGAAGAAGAGGAACCTGAAGGGCAGAATGTTGGTTCTTAGAAAGATATTCAGAGTGAATGAAGGAATAGAGGGGAGTTTCCCTCGTCAATTGTCAATGGGTCTGATGGACCAGCTCTCTGTATAAAAGATAGGTCAAATCAGACCTCAGACATAGAACCAGAGCATCAGCTAGACTTCTGACACAGAACCAGACCAGAGCATCAGAGACCAGAGCATCAGAGACCAGAGCATCAGAGACTAGAACATCAGAGACCAGAGCATCAGAGACCAGAGCATCAGAGACCAGAGCATCAGAGACCAGAGCATCAGAGACCAGAGCATCAGAGACCAGAGCATCAGAGACCAGTGACCAGAACATCAGAGACCAGAACATCAGAGACCAGGTCACCAGAGACCAGGTCACCAGAGACCAGAGCATCAGAGACCATCTCAGACAATACAATCTTCAGCATCTCAACCATCTCTGAACCATGAAGACCCTGACTGCTCTACTCCTCCTGGGACTGCTCTGCTCCCTCCATACGACGTCTGCAGGTGTGTGTGTGTGTGTGTGTGTGTGTGTGTGTGTGTGTGTGTGTGTGTGTGTGTGTGTGTGTGTGTGTGTGTGTGTGTGTGTGTGTGTGTGTGTGTGTGTGTGTGTGTGTGTGTGTGTGTGTGTGTGTGTGTGTGTGGAGTAGCCATGTTGTGTAATACGCTGTTGGAGACCCACCTGGAGATCTTTATGTTAACTGTGGTTTATGATCATTTGTTTACAGGTGTCTTTGCGTTGGACACTGCAACTGAATGCTGTATGAAATTCAGCCCGAGGATCCCTCTTAAACAAGTGGTTTCTCTCAGAACAACTTCCAGTAGCTGCCCTCACAAAGCACTGATGTAAGTAAACATAACCTACTGTAAACTGGAACCATCTAGGCTAGCCTGGTCCCAGATCTGTTTGTGCCTTCACGTCAACTCCTTGTCATGCCAAACATGACCAGGAGTGACAAGGAGTTGGTATGATAGCACAAACACATCTGGAACCAGGCTACATCCAGGCTACACTGTACAAGACAAGATGGAGCATTCATATTATAGACTGGATGTTCTGAGAGACAATGTGTTGTGTATCTGTTGCAGTTTCACCACAAAGAAAGGGAAGACATTTTGTGTTGACCCTTCTGAAGCCTGGGTCCAGAGTCATGTGACCAAGATTGAGAGCAGATCGACTGCTGCCAAGACGACGACGATGTCATCAACCACCATCACCCCCTAACACCCTAACCCTTGGTGGTGCACTATAAAGGGAATAGGTTGCCATTAGTGACGCAAACCTTGTCAGGCATGTTAATACCCTATCTGAGATTGGCATAGAGGAGGATCAATGTAATGTACTAGGTTAATACCCTATCTGAGATTGGTATAGAGGAGGATCAATGTAATGTACTAGGTTAATACCCTATCTGAGATTGGTATAGAGGAGGATCAATGTAATGTACTAGGTTAATACCCTATCTGAGATAGGTATAGAGGAGGCTCAATGTAATGCACTAGGTTAATACCCTATCTGAGATTGGTACAGAGGTTCATTGTAATGTACTATGTCCAGGATATACAAATTGTTTGTTTTTCTAAAACTGTAAACATATTTGACATGTAACTATTCAGTAACCTATTTAATATTTAATATTTTATAAAGCTGTTGAAGATTTCAAACATCCTGTGAAAGAGTGGTTCATATTATTCAATTAATATATTGATGGGTTGTAACTAGGTCTATTCTACTGATATAGATATTGATGGGTTGTAACTAGGTCTATTCTACTGATATAGATATTAATGGGTTGTAACTAGGTCTATTCTACTGATATAGATATTGATGGGTTGTAACTAGGTCTATTCTACTGATATAGATATTGATGGTTGTAACTAGGTCTATTCTACTGATATAGATATTAGTGGGTTGTAACTAGGTCTATTCTACTGATATAGATATTGATGGTTGTAACTAGGTCTATTCTACTGATATAGATATTGATGGGTTGTACCTAGGTCTATTCTATTGATATAGATATTGATATGGTGTCACTAGGTCTATTCTACTGATATAGATATTGATGGGTTGTAACTAGGTCTATTCTACTGATATAGATATTAGTGGGTTGTAACTAGGTCTATTCTACTGATATAGATATTAATGGGTTGTAACTAGGTCTATTCTACTGATATAGATATTGATGGGTTGTAACTAGGTCTATTCTACTGATATAGGTATTGATGGGTTGTAACTAGGTCTATTCTACTGATATAGATATTGATGGTTGTAACTAGGTCTATTCTACTGATATAGATATTGATGGGTTGTAACTAGGTCTATTCTACTGATATAGTTATTGATATGGTGTAACTAGGTCTATTCTACTGATATAGTTATTGATATGGTGTAACTAGGTCTATTCTACTGATATAGATATTGATGGGTTGTAACTAGGTCTATTCTACTGATATAGATATTGATGGGTTGTAACTAGGTCTATTCTACTGATATAGATATTAGTGGGTTGTAACTAGGTCTATTCTACTGATATAGATATTGATGGTTGTAACTAGGTCTATTCTACTGATATAGATATTGATGGGTTGTACCTAGGTCTATTCTACTGATATAGATATTGATATGGTGTCACTAGGTCTATTCTACTGATATAGATATTGATGGGTTGTAACTAGGTCTATTCTACTGATATAGATATTAGTGGGTTGTAACTAGGTCTATTCTACTGATATAGATATTAATGGGTTGTAACTAGGTCTATTCTACTGATATAGATATTGATGGGTTGTAACTAGGTCTATTCTACTGATATAGATGTATTGATGGGTTGTAACTATGTCTATTCTACTGATATAGATATTGATGGTTGTAACTAGGTCTATTCTACTGATATAGATATTGATGGGTTGTAACTAGGTCTATTCTACTGATATAGTTATTGATATGGTGTAACTAGGTCTATTCTACTGATATAGTTATTGATATGGTGTAACTAGGTCTATTCTACTGATATAGATATTGATGGGTTGTAACTAGGTCTATTCTACTGATATAGATATTGATGGGTTGTAACTAGGTCTATTCTACTGATATAGATATTAGTGGGTTGTAACTAGGTCTATTCTACTGATATAGATATTGATGGTTGTAACTAGGTCTATTCTACTGATATAGGTATTGATGGGTTGTAACTAGGTCTATTCTACTGATATATATATTTATGGGTTGTAACTAGGTCTATTCTACTGATATAGGTATTGATGGGTTGTAACTAGGTCTATTCTACTGATATATATATTTATGGGTTGTAACTAGGTCTATTCTACTGATATATATATTGATGGGTTGTAACTAGGTCTATTCTACTGATATATATATATTTATGGGTTGTAACTAGGTCTATTCTACTGATATAGATATTGATGGGTTGTAACTAGGTCTATTCTACTGATATAAATATGAATGGGTTGTAACTAGGTCTATTCTACTGATATAGATATTGATGGGTTGTAACTAGGTCTATTCTACTGATATATATATTGATATGGTGTCACTAGGTCTATTCTACTGATATATATATATATTGATGGGTTGTAACTAGGTCTATTCTACTGATATAGATATTGATGGGTTGTAACTAGGTCTATTCTACTGATATAGATATTAGTGGGTTGTAACTAGGTCTATTCTACTGATATAGATATTGATGGTTGTAACTAGGTCTATTCTACTGATATAGATATTAATGGGTTGTAACTAGGTCTATTCTACTGATATAGATATTAATGGGTTGTAACTAGGTCTATTCTACTGATGAAGATATTGATGGGTTGTAACTAGGTCTATTCTACTGATATAGATATTGATGGGTTGTAACTAGGTCTATTCTACTGATATAGATATTGATGGGTTGTAACTAGGTCTATTCTACTGATATAGGTATTGATATGGTGTCACTAGGTCTATTCTACTGATACAGATATTGATGGGTTGTAACTAGGTCTATTCTACTGATATAGGTATTGATATGGTGTCACTAGGTCTATTCTACTGATATAGATATTGATGGGTTGTAACTAGGTCTATTCTACTGATATAGGTATTGATATGGTGTCACTAGGTCTATTCTACTGATACAGATATTGTATTTTTCTACTACACTTTCAACCGTTGTTTATCTCTTGTTTTTTAAATAAATGAAGTCTCCTGGAGAATTCTCTGATATTCATTTTAGCGTTCTCAATGTGTAGAGAATATAATTTGAGTGCACAAAACATTAGGAACACCTTCATAGTGTTGAGTATTACCCCCTTCGCCCCCCTCAGAACAGCCTCAGTTCATCAAGGCATGGACTCTACAAGGTGTTGAAAGCGTTCCACATGTTGACTCCAGTTCTTCCCACAGTTGTGTCAAGTCGGCTGGATGTCCTTTGGATGGATGACCAATGTTGATACACACGGAAAACTGTTGAGCATGAAAAACCCAGCAGCATTGGAGCTTATTTTGGAGCAGATTGTGGACTACAGGAAATGGAAGGCCAAACATGCCCCCATTTACATCGAAGCGGCTGTAGTGGAGCGCGTCAAGAGGTTCAAAGACACATATTTGATTTCAAGTATTACTTACAAACTAGTTGTGTTGTTGAAATTGTATTTATGTTATGTGGGTATTGTTACGCGCCATACTTTTGTCTATTGTTCCGTGTTTGGGCACATTTATGTACTTTTGTGCTTTCGTTGGACCGGAATAAAAAGTGTGCCTGTTCACTACACTCTGCTCTCCTGCACCTGACTTCGCATCCAGTACACACCCTTAACACTGGGGTCATCCTTATGACGTTGTGTGCTGCCATCCTGCCCTGATTGTCATACGGTGACAAGAACCATCTTATGTTGCTGTTCTTTGACAAAAATGTCTCGGTTTCAGCTTGTGGGATATCTTTTTCATCTGAAGATGATGCATCGTGCTCTGGGTTGTTGACGTCTGAAAAGATCTGATCTATGACCTGTTGGGCACTGAAACGTACACTCATGGCTTCAGCGAAGAGAGAACTGGGGGGACAGTCATCTGCAGCACCTTTATAGCCTCTGACTGCATTCCCCATTAGTAAACAATGCTTTCAATACATTTTTATTTTGTCTGAAATTGTTTTTATTTTGTCTGATTTTTTAAAATTTTTGTCTGTGAGTCACGTGTGGGGTCGTGGAGGGGTTGTGGAGGGGACGTGGAGGGGTTGTGGAGGGGTCGTAGAGGGGTCGTGGAGGGGAGATGCTGCACATTCACAAGAAAGTTTTAGTTTTGTCTGAGTTCAATCAGTAGCACACATCATCTCAATTTCTCATTGTGTGTGTGTGTATGTGTGTGTGTGTGTCTGTGGTTTTTTGTGTTGTGTAAACGATTTTATAACTGCCGGGTCAAAAACGACCCAAACACCTTGCCCATACCGGCTGCGCGCGTGCGCTATCGTGCATACATTTATTTTGCCCCCCCACACCAAACGCGATCACGACACGCAGGTTAAAATATCGAAACAAACTCTGAACCAATGACATTAATTTGGGGGCAGGTCGAAAAGCATTAAACATGTATGGTAATTTAGCTAGTTAGCTTGCCATTGCTAGCTAACGTTAATTTGTCCTAATGAGCTAGCTTGCTGTTGCTAGCTAATTTGTCCTGGGATATAAACATTGAGTTGTTATTTTACCTGAAATGCACAAGGATCTCTACTCCGACAATTAATCCACATATAAAACGGCCAACCGAATCGTTTCTAGTCATCTCTCCTCCTTCCAGGCTTTTTCATCGTTTAAATTATATGGTGATCGCATCTAAACTTTCATTGTATTACCACGACTACCGGCAAAACAGTTTGTCTTTCTATCACCCACGTGGGTATAACCAATGAGGAGATGGCACGTGGGTACCTGCTTCTATAAACCAATGAGGAGATGGGAGAGGCAGTACTTGCAGCGCGATCTGCGTCACAAATAGAACTGACTTCTATTTTAGCCCTTGGCATCGCAGACTCTCGTTGGCGCGCGCGAGCAGTGTGGGTGCAATAATTGATAACATGGATTTCTAAATTTATTTTGCGACGCTCGCGCACGCGACGTGTCCGGTCTGGTCAGCATGTTAGACAATCTTTGTACCCAGGTGGTGTACAGGTTTCATGGAAATATGAACAAAGGTTATGTTAAACTTTTTCTAATGTTGGAGTCACTAGGAAAAGTCATCAAATTTCAAGTTGAAAAAATATCATTTAGGGGTTTTTCTCTGCTGTTAGACATAGTGGTGGGTCATTTTTTACCCTGAAGACAACACAAGGGGTTAAGTACTTTACACCACTGGATCTGACCTGTCTTTTATACAGAGAGCTGGCCCATCAGACCCATTGACAATTGATGGGGGAAACTCCCCTCTATACCCTCATTCACTCTGAATAGATTTTTGTAATATCCTTAGAGGCTTCTTAGATTGATGACTCATGACACGTAAGTACGGTTTAGTATTTAATTGTAACTTAGAATTACATTCTCTAATGTACCTGGCTTTAAGCTACCTGGAACTTTCTTCAATCCCGGTTATATAGGCAGACATATCAGGTTGTAGCTAGAGCGTCTGGAGGTATCAGGTTGCAACTAGAGCGTCTGGAGGTATCAGGTTGTAGCTAGAGCGTCTGGAGGTATCAGGTTGTAGCTAGAGCGTCTGGAGGTATCAGGTTGTAGCTAGAGCGTCTGGAGGTATCAGGTTGTAGCTAGAGCGTCTGGAGGTATCAGGTTGTAGCTAGAGGGTCTGGAGGTATCAGCATGTAGCTAGAGCGTCTGGAGGTATCAGGATGTAGCTAGAGCGTCTGGAGGTATCAGGTTGTAGCTAGAGCGTCTGGAGGTATCAGGTTGTAGCTAGAGCGTCTGGAGGTATCAGGTTGTAGCTAGAGCGTCTGGAGGTATCAGGTTGTAGCTAGAGCGTCTGGAGGTATCAGGTTGTAGCTAGAGCGTCTGGAGGTATCAGGTTGTAGCTAGAGCGTCTGGAGGTATCAGGTTGTAGCTAGAGCGTCTCTAGGTATCAGGTTGTAGCTAGAGCGTCTGGAGGTATAAGGTTGTAGCTAGAGCGTCTGGAGGTATCAGGTTGTAGCTAGAGCGTCTGGAGGTATCATGATGTAGCTAGAGCGTCTGGAGGTATCAGGATGTAGCTAGAGCGTCTGGAGGTATCAGGTTGTAGCGAGAGCGTCTGGAGGTATCAGGATGTAGCTAGAGCGTCTGGAGGTATCAGGATGTAGCTAGAGCGTCTGGAGGTATCAGGTTGTAGCTAGAGCGTCTGGAGGTATCAGGTTGTAGCTAGAGCGTCTGGAGGTATCAGGTTGTAGCTAGAGCATCTGGAGGTATCAGGTTGTAGCTAGAGCGTCTGGAGGTATCATGATGTAGCTAGAGCGTCTGGAGGTATCAGGTTGTAGCTAGAGCGTCTGGAGGTATCAGGATGTAGCTAGAGCGTCTGGAGGTATCAGGATGTAGCTAGAGCGTCTGGAGGTATCAGGTTGTAACTAGAGAGTCTGGAGGTATCAGGTTGTAGCTAGAGCGTCTGGAGGTATCAGGATGTAGCTAGAGCGTCTGGAGGTATCAGGATGTAGCTAGAGCGTCTGGAGGTATCAGGATGTAGCTAGAGCGTCTGGAGGTATCAGGATGTAGCTAGAGCGTCTGGAGGTATCAGGATGTAGCTAGAGCGTCTGGAGGTATCAGGTTGTAGCTAGAGCGTCTGGAGGTATCAGGATGTAGCTAGAGCGTCTGGAGGTATCAGGATGTAGCTAGAGCGTCTGGAGGTATCAGGTTGTAGCGGTATCATGATGTAGCTAGATCGTCTGGAGGTATCAGGTTGTAGCTAGAGCGCCTGGAGGTATCAGGTTGTAGCTAGAGCGTCTGGAGATATCAGGTTGTAGCTAGAGCGTCTGGAGGTATCAGGTTGTAGCTAGAGCATCTGGAGGTATCAGGTTGTAGCTAGAGCGTCTGGAGGTATCAGGTTGTAGCTAGAGCGTCTCTAGGTATCAGGTTGTAGCTAGAGGGTCTGGAGGTATCAGCATGTAACTAGAGCGTCTGGAGGTATCAGGTTGTAGCTAGAGCATCTGGAGGTATCAGGTTGTAGCTAGAGCGTCTGGAGGTATCAGGTTGTAGCTAGAGAATCTGGAGATATCAGGTTGTAGCTAGAGCGTCTGGAGGTATCAGGTTGTAGCTAGAGCGTCTGGAGGTATCAGGTTGTAGCTAGAGCGTCTGGAGGTATCAGGTTGTAGCTAGAGCGTCTGGAGGTATCAGGATGTAGCTAGAGCGTCTGGAGGTATCAGGTTGTAGCTAGAGCGTCTGGAGGTATCAGGTTGTAGCTAGAGCGTCTCTAGGTATCAGGTTGTAGCTAGAGCGTCTGGAGGTATCAGGTTGTAGCTAGAGCGTCTGGAGGTATCAGGATGTAGCTAGAGCGTCTGGAGGTATCAGGTTGTAGCTAGAGCGTCTCTAGGTATCAGGTTGTAGCTAGAGCGTCTGGAGGTATCAGGTTGTAGCTAGAGCGTCTGGAGGTATCAGGTTGTAGCTAGAGGGTCTGGAGGTATCAGGTTGTAGCTAGTGCGTCTGGAGGTATCAGGTTGTAGCTAGAGCGTCTGGAGGTATCAGGATGTAGCTAGAGCGTCTGGAGGTATCAGGATGTAGCTAGAGCGTCTGGAGGTATCAGGTTGTAGCGGTATCATGATGTAGCTAGATCGTCTGGAGGTATCAGGTTGTAGCTAGAGCGCCTGGAGGTATCAGGTTGTAGCTAGAGCGTCTGGAGATATCAGGTTGTAGCTAGAGCGTCTGGAGGTATCAGGTTGTAGCTAGAGCATCTGGAGGTATCAGGTTGTAGCTAGAGCGTCTGGAGGTATCAGGTTGTAGCTAGAGCGTCTGGAGGTATCAGGTTGTAGCTAGAGCGTCTCTAGGTATCAGGTTGTAGCTAGAGCGTCTGGAGGTATAAGGTTGTAGCTAGAGCGTCTGGAGGTATCAGGTTGTAGCTAGAGCGTCTGGAGGTATCATGATGTAGCTAGAGCGTCTGGAGGTATCAGGATGTAGCTAGAGCGTCTGGAGGTATCAGGTTGTAGCGAGAGCGTCTGGAGGTATCAGGATGTAGCTAGAGCGTCTGGAGGTATCAGGATGTAGCTAGAGCGTCTGGAGGTATCAGGTTGTAGCTAGAGCGTCTGGAGGTATCAGGTTGTAGCTAGAGCGTCTGGAGGTATCAGGTTGTAGCTAGAGCATCTGGAGGTATCAGGTTGTAGCTAGAGCGTCTGGAGGTATCATGATGTAGCTAGAGCGTCTGGAGGTATCAGGTTGTAGCTAGAGCGTCTGGAGGTATCAGGATGTAGCTAGAGCGTCTGGAGGTATCAGGATGTAGCTAGAGCGTCTGGAGGTATCAGGTTGTAACTAGAGCGTCTGGAGGTATCAGGTTGTAGCTAGAGCGTCTGGAGGTATCAGGATGTAGCTAGAGCGTCTGGAGGTATCAGGATGTAGCTAGAGCGTCTGGAGGTATCAGGATGTAGCTAGAGCGTCTGGAGGTATCAGGATGTAGCTAGAGCGTCTGGAGGTATCAGGATGTAGCTAGAGCGTCTGGAGGTATCAGGTTGTAGCTAGAGCGTCTGGAGGTATCAGGATGTAGCTAGAGCGTCTGGAGGTATCAGGTTGTAGCTAGAGCGTCTCTAGGTATCAGGTTGTAGCTAGAGCGTCTGGAGGTATCAGGTTGTAGCTAGAGCGTCTGGAGGTATCAGGATGTAGCTAGAGCGTCTGGAGGTATCAGGATGTAGTTAGAGCGTCTGGAGGTATCAGGATGTAGCTAGAGCGTCTGGAGGTATCAGGTTGTAGCGGTATCATGATGTAGCTAGATCGTCTGGAGGTATCAGGTTGTAGCTAGAGCGCCTGGAGGTATCAGGTTGTAGCTAGAGCGTCTGGAGATATCAGGTTGTAGCTAGAGCGTCTGGAGGTATCAGGTTGTAGCTAGAGCATCTGGAGGTATCAGGTTGTAGCTAGAGCGTCTGGAGGTATCAGGTTGTAGCTAGAGCGTCTGGAGGTATCAGGTTGTAGCTAGAGCGTCTGGAGGTATCAGGTTGTAGCTAGAGTGTCTCTAGGTATCAGGTTGTAGCTAGAGCGTCTGGAGGTATAAGGTTGTAGCTAGAGCGTCTGGAGGTATCAGGTTGTAGCTAGAGCGTCTGGAGGTATCATGATGTAGCTAGAGCGTCTGGAGGTATCAGGATGTAGCTAGAGCGTCTGGAGGTATCAGGTTGTAGCGAGAGCGTCTGGAGGTATCAGGATGTAGCTAGAGCGTCTGGAGGTATCAGGATGTAGCTAGAGCGTCTGGAGGTATCAGGTTGTAGCTAGAGCGTCTGGAGGTATCAGGTTGTAGCTAGAGCGTCTGGAGGTATCAGGTTGTAGCTAGAGCATCTGGAGGTATCAGGTTGTAGCTAGAGCGTCTGGAGGTATCATGATGTAGCTAGAGCGTCTGGAGGTATCAGGTTGTAGCTAGAGCGTCTGGAGGTATCAGGATGTAGCTAGAGCGTCTGGAGGTATCAGGATGTAGCTAGAGCGTCTGGAGGTATCAGGTTGTAACTAGAGCGTCTGGAGGTATCAGGTTGTAGCTAGAGCGTCTGGAGGTATCAGGATGTAGCTAGAGCGTCTGGAGGTATCAGGATGTAGCTAGAGCGTCTGGAGGTATCAGGATGTAGCTAGAGCGTCTGGAGGTATCAGGATGTAGCTAGAGCGTCTGGAGGTATCAGGATGTAGCTAGAGCGTCTGGAGGTATCAGGTTGTAGCTAGAGCGTCTGGAGGTATCAGGATGTAGCAAGAGCGTCTGGAGGTATCAGGATGTAGCTAGAGCGTCTGGAGGTATCAGGTTGTAGCGGTATCATGATGTAGCTAGATCGTCTGGAGGTATCAGGTTGTAGCTAGAGCGCCTGGAGGTATCAGGTTGTAGCTAGAGCGTCTGGAGATATCAGGTTGTAGCTAGAGCGTCTGGAGGTATCAGGTTGTAGCTAGAGCATCTGGAGGTATCAGGTTGTAGCTAGAGCGTCTGGAGGTATCAGGTTGTAGCTAGAGCGTCTCTAGGTATCAGGTTGTAGCTAGAGGGTCTGGAGGTATCAGCATGTAACTAGAGCGTCTGGAGGTATCAGGTTGTAGCTAGAGCATCTGGAGGTATCAGGTTGTAGCTAGAGCGTCTGGAGGTATCAGGTTGTAGCTAGAGAATCTGGAGATATCAGGTTGTAGCTAGAGCGTCTGGAGGTATCAGGTTGTAGCTAGAGCGTCTGGAGGTATCAGGTTGTAGCTAGAGCGTCTGGAGGTATCAGGTTGTAGCTAGAGCGTCTGGAGGTATCAGGATGTAGCTAGAGCGTCTGGAGGTATCAGGTTGTAGCTAGAGCGTCTGGAGGTATCAGGTTGTAGCTAGAGCGTCTCTAGGTATCAGGTTGTAGCTAGAGCGTCTGGAGGTATCAGGTTGTAGCTAGAGCGTCTGGAGGTATCAGGATGTAGCTAGAGCGTCTGGAGGTATCAGGTTGTAGCTAGAGCGTCTCTAGGTATCAGGTTGTAGCTAGAGCGTCTGGAGGTATCAGGTTGTAGCTAGAGCGTCTGGAGGTATCAGGATGTAGCTAGAGCGTCTGGAGGTATCAGGATGTAGCTAGAGCGTCTGGAGGTATCAGGATGTAGCTAGAGCGTCTGGAGGTATCAGGATGTAGCTAGAGCGTCTGGAGGTATCAGGATGTAGCTAGAGCGTCTGGAGGTATCATGATGTAGCTAGAGCGTCTGGAGGTATCAGGTTGTAGCTAGAGCGTCTGGGGGTATCATGATGTAGCTAGATCGTCTGGAGGTATCAGGTTGTAGCTAGAGCGCCTGGAGGTATCAGGTTGTAGCTAGAGCGTCTGGAGGCATCAGGTTGTAGCTAGAGCGTCTCTAGGTATCAGGTTGTAGCTAGAGGGTCTGGAGGTATCAGCATGTAGCTAGAGCGTCTGGAGGTATCAGGTTGTAGCTAGAGCATCTGGAGGTATCAAGATGTAGCTAGAGCGTCTGGAGGTATCAGGTTGTAGCTAGAGCGTCTGGAGGTATCAGGTTGTAGCTAGAGCGTCTCTAGGTATCAGGTTGTAGCTAGAGCGTCTGGAGGTATCAGGTTGTAGCTAGAGCGTCTGGAGGTATCAGGTTGTAGCTAGAGCGTCTGGAGGTATCAGGTTGTAGCTAGAGCGTCTGGAGGTATCAGGTTGTAGCTAGAGAATCTGGAGATATCAGGTTGTAGCTAGAGCGTCTGGAGGTATCAGGATGTAGCTAGAGCGTCTGGAGGTATCAGGATGTAGCTAGAGCGTCTGGAGATATCAGGTTGTAGCTAGAGCATCTGGAGGTATCAGGTTGTAGCTAGAGCGTCTGGAGGTATCATGATGTAGCTAGAGCGTCTGGAGGTATCAGGTTGTAGCTAGAGCGTCTGGAGATATCAGGTTGTAGCTAGAGCGTCTGGAGGTATCAGGTTGTAGCTAGAGCGTCTGGAGGTATCAGGATGTAGCTAGAGCGTCTGGAGGTATCAGGTTGTAGCAAGAGCATCTGGAGGTATCAGGTTGTAGCTAGAGCGTCTGGAGGTATCATGATGTAGCTAGAGCGTCTGGAGGTATCATGATGTAGCTAGAGCGTCTGGAGGTATCAGGTTGTAGCCTGAGCGTCTGGAGGTACCAGGTTGTAGCTAGAGAATCTGGAGATATCAGGTTGTAGCTAGAGCGTCTGGAGGTATCAGGATGTAGCTAGAGCGTCTGGAGATATCAGGTTGTAGCTAGAGCGTCTGGAGGTATCAGGTTGTAGCTAGAGCGTCTGGAGATATCAGGTTGTAGCTAGAGCGTCTGGAGGTATCAGGTTGTAGCTAGAGCGTCTGGAGGTATCATGATGTAGCTAGAGCGTCTGGAGGTATCAGGTTGTAGCTAGAGCGTCTGGAGATATCAGGTTGTAGCTAGAGCGTCTGGAGGTATCAGGTTGTAGCTCGAGCGTCTGGAGGTATCAGGTTGTAGCTAGAGCGTCTGGAGGTATCATGATGTAGCTAGAGCATCTGGAGGTATCAGGTTGTAGCTAGAGCGTCTGGAGGTATCATGATGTAGCTAGAGCGTCTGGAGGTATCAGGTTGTAGCTAGAGCGTCTGGAGGTATCAGGTTGTAGCTAGAGCGTCTGGAGGTATCAGGATGTTGCTAGAGCGTCTGGAGGTATCAGGTTGTAGCTAGAGCGTCTGGAGGTATCAGGATGTAGCTAGAGCGTCTGGAGGTATCAGGTTGTAGCTAGAGCGTCTGGAGGTATCAGGTTGTAGCTAGAGCGTCTGGAGGTATCAGGATGTAGCTAGAGCGTCTGGAGGTATCAGGTTGTAGCTAGAGCGTCTGGAGGTATCAGGTTGTAGCTAGAGCGTCTGGAGGTATCAGGTTGTAGCTAGAGAATCTGGAGATATCAGGTTGTAGCTAGAGCGTCTGGAGGTATCAGGATGTAGCTAGAGCGTCTGGAGGTATCAGGATGTAGCTAGAGCGTCTGGAGGTATCAGGATGTAGCTAGAGCGTCTGGAGGTATCAGGATGTAGCTAGAGCATCTGGAGGTATCAGGATGTAGCTAGAGCGTCTGGAGGTATCAGGTTGTAGCTAGAGCGTCTGGAGGTATCAGGTTGTAGCTAGAGCGTCTGGAGGTATCAGGATGTAGCTAGAGCATCTGGAGGTATCAGGATGTAGCTAGAGCATCTGGAGGTATCAGGATGTAGCTAGAGCGTCTGGAGGTATCAGGTTGTAGCTAGAGCGTCTGGAGGTATCAGGTTGTAGCTAGAGCGTCTGGAGGTATCAGGATGTAGCTAGAGCGTCTGGAGGTATCAGGATGTAGCTAGAGCGTCTGGAGGTATCAGGATGTAGCTAGAGCGTCTGGAGGTATCAGGTTGTAGCTAGAGCGTCTGGAGGTATCAGGATGTAGCTAGAGCATCTGGAGGTATCAGGTATTAGCTAGAGCATCTGGAGGTATCAGGTTGTAGCTAGAGCGTCTCTAGGTATCAGGTTGTAGCTAGAGCGTCTGGAGGTATCAGGTTGTAGCTAGAGCTTCTGGAGGTATAAGGTTGTAGCTAGAGCGTCTGGAGGTATCAGGTTGTAGCTAGAGCGTCTGGAGGTATCAGGTTGTAGCTAGAGCGTCTGGAGGTATCAGGATGTAGCTAGAGCGTCTGGAGGTATCAGGTTGTAGCTAGAGCGTCTGGAGGTATCAGGTTGTAGCTAGAGCGTCTGGAGATATCAGGTTGTAGCTAGTGCGTCTGGAGGTATCAAGATGTAGCTAGAGGGTCTGGAGGTTTCAGGTTGTAGCTAGAGCGTCTGGAGGTATCAGGTTGTAGCTAGAGGGTCTGGAGGTATCAGGTTGTAGCTAGTGCGTCTGGAGGTATCAGGTTGTAGCTAGAGCGTCTGGAGGTATCAGGATGTTGCTAGAGCGTCTGGAGGTATCAGGTTTTCTGTCCTTTCTCTTTTCTGCAGCCGGTGGCTTTTTCTTATTGCGGTACGCCCTCGCAATGTGGCCTATTATCCCACATGCATAACACATTTCATGTTTGAATTCACAGTCAAACGCTGCGTGTTTGTCTTTGCAACGATAACAGTCTCTATTGGCTGCTGCCCCACGACTTCCCGTTCTTTGAAATTCAACGCGCTCAGAGCTGCTCTCTTTTACTGTACGACACACAGTTGCGCCCCTTGCCGGCAAATCCAGTGCATTTCTATTTGCGGACTCCATGGCCTGGGCCAGTTTGAGTGCATTCTCAAATGTGAGATTAGGCTCTGATAACAAGAGTATTTGTATCCTGTCATCATTAATTCCACACACCAGCCGATTGCGTAGCATTTGCGATAATGTGTTCCCATAGTTACAGTCCAATGCTAGTTTTCTCAACTCAGCCACATGATTCGGTAGGTTTCCTCACGCGTGAATCAAACTTGAATCGCTGTACTATCTCAATGGGTTTGGGGTTGAAGTGATTTTTTAATAGATCGACTAGATCTATGAATGAATTTTTTCCTGGTTTACCTGTACGTCTGTGCACCGACAACGCTTATGAGTATGGATTTCTGTATAGCGGCATCAGTTATTTCATGAGCAGCAAAGAAATGTTCCATTATTTCACAGTAATCCTCCCATTCCTGATTTTTAGGATCAAATGGTGGTAGCTTCCAAGACAACAGAGGTCAACAGTCAGCCACACAGAAACAGAATAAACTGTTCAACTCAACTCCAACAAAACTCTTAGATATATGTTTTATTGTCACATACTCCGGATTGGTGAAATGTGTTGTCTTTCACTTTCCCTTCCTCATTTCCAAGTTGTGAACTATAAATCACAACCTAAATCAAATCAAATTCCATTGGTCACATGCTCCGAATATAACAGCTGTAGACCTTAGAGTAAAATGCTTACATACAAGCCCTTAACCAACAATGCAGTTTTAATAAAAAAATATGTGTTAAGTAAAAAATAGATAAGTAAAAAATAAGAAATAAAAGTAACAAATCATTAAAGAGCAGCAGTAAAATAACAATAGGGAGGCTATATACATCGGGCACTGGTTAGTCAAAGTAATTGAGGCAATATGTAGGTAGAGTTAAGGTGACAATGCATACAGTAGATAATAAACAGAGAATAGCAGCATAAAAGACGGGTGTGAGTGTGGGGGGGGGGGGGGCAAATAGTATGGGTAGCTATTTGATTAGATGTTCAGGAGTCCTATGGCTTGGGGGTAGAAGCTGTTGAGAAGCCTTTTGGACCAAGAGTTGGCACTCCGGTACCTCTTGCCGTGCAGTAGCAGAGAGAACAGTCTATGACTAGGGTGGCTGGAGTCTTCAACCATTTTTAGGGCCTTCCTCTGACACCTAACAGACCTGTAGCTGTGATCTTTATCCAACAACCTAACAGGTCTATAACTCTGTGAACTTTATCCAACAACCTACCAGGTCTATAACTCTGTGATCTTTAGCCAACAACCTAACAGGTCTACAACTCTGTGATCTTTATCCAACAACCTAACAGGTCTATAACTCTGTGAACAGTATCCAACAACCTACCAGGTCTATAACTCTGTGAACAGTATCCAACAACCTAACAGGTCTATAACTCTGTGATCTTTAGCCCACAACCTAACAGGTCTATAACTCTGTGAACTTTATCCAACAACCTAATAGGTCTATAACTCTGTGAACTTTATCCAACAACCTACCAGGTCTATAACTCTGTGAACTTTATCCAACAACCTAACAGGTCTATAACTCTGTGATCTTTAGCCAACAACCTAACAGGTCTATAACTCTGTGATCTTTAGCCAACAACCTAACAGGTCTATAACTCTGTGATCTTTATCCAACAACCTAACAGGTCTATAACTCTGTGATCTTTATCCAACAACCTAACAGGTCTATAACTCTGTGATCTTTAGCCCACAACCTAACAGGTCTATAACTCTGTGATCTTTATCCAACAACCTAACAGGTCTATAACTCTGTGATCTTTAGCCAACAACCTAACAGGTCTATAACTCTGTGATCTTTAGCCAACAACCTAACAGGTCTATAACTCTGTGATCTTTAGCCCATAACCTAACAGGTCTATAACTCTGTGATCTTTAGCCAACAACCTAACAGGTCTATAACTCTGTGATCTTTAGCCAACAACCTAACAGGTCTACAACTCTGTGATCTTTAGCCAACAACCTAACAGGTCTATAACTCTGTGATCTTTAGCCCATAACCTAACAGGTCTATAACTCTGTGATCTTTAGCCAACAACCTAACAGGTCTATAACTCTGTGATCTTTAGCCCACAACCTAACAGGTCTACAACTCTGTGATCTTTAGCCAACAACTTATTTTGACAAACTATTTTGATATCTTGCAAGAATGTTAGAACTCATGCATAATGTACATATGAATGCTGAGCAAGCAATTCTACACAAGTTGTTATTGTCAGCAGTGCAGAAGTGAGACCTTTTTTTGAGCAGGGAAGAGGAACAGAAATTGAGGGAAGGGCTTTTCATGGTTGAGTTGTTATGTAATAGCTGTTTCTATATAATGAGAGATCAGAACAGAACTCAGACATAGAACCAGACCAGAGCATCAGAGACCAGATCATCAGAGACCAGATCATCAGAGACCAGAGCATCAGAGACCAGAGCATCAGAGACCAGAGCATCAGAGACCAGAGCATCAGAGACCAGATCATCAGAGACCAGAGCATCAGAGACCAGAGCATCAGAGACCAGAGCATCAGAGACCAGAGCATCAGAGACCAGAGCATCAGAGACCAGATCATTAGAGACCAGAGCATCAGAGACCATCTCAGCCAATACAATCTTCAGCATCTCAACCATCTCTGAACCATGAAGACCCTGACTGCTCTACTCCTCCTGGGACTGCTCTGCTCCCTCCATACGACTTCTGCAGGTGTGTGTGTGTGTGTGTGTGTGTGTGTGTGTGTGTGTGTGTGTGTGTGTGTGTGCGTGTGTGTGTGTGTGTGTGTGTGTGTGTGTGTGTGTGTGTGTGTGTGTGTGTGTGTGTGTGTGTGATGGGGAGTGGATGACTACCCATGTTGTGTAATACGCTGTTGGAGACACACCTGGAGATCTTGATAATTTGTTTACAGGTGTCATCGAGTTGGAAACGGTACCTGAATGCTGTATGAAATTCAGCTCGAGGATCCCTCTTCAACAAGTGGTTTCTCTCAGAACAACCTCCAGTAGCTGCCCTCACAAAGCACTGATGTAAGTAAACATAGTCTACTGTAAACTGTAAACATCTAGGCTAGCCTGGTCCCAGATCTGTTTGTGCCTTCATGTCAACTCCTTGTCATGCCAAACATGACCAGGAGTGACAAGGAGTTGGTATGATAGCACAAACACATCTGGAACCAGACTACATCCAGGCTACACTGTACAAGACAAGATGGAGCATTCATATTATAGACTGGATGTTCTGAGAGACAATGTGTTGTGTATCTGTTGCAGTTTCACCACAAAGAAAGGGAAGACATTTTGTGTTGACCCTTCTGAAGCCTGGGTCCAGAGTCATGTGACCAAGATTGAGAGCAGACAACGATGATGTCATCAACCACCATCACCCCCTAACCCTTGGTGGTGCACTATAAAGGGAATAGGCTGCCATTCGTGACGCAGACCTTTACTAATATAGATATTAGTGGGTTGTAACTAGGTCTATTCTACTGATATAGATATTAATGGGTTGTAACTAGGTCTATTCCACTAACACAGATATTGTATTTTTCTACTATACTTTCAATCGTTGTGCTTCTGTTATTTTTTAAATAAATGAAGTCTTCTGAAGAATTCTCTGATATTTATTTTAGCATCAGATTTAAGTGCCTTTATAGTAGTAGGTGCCAAGCGCACCGGTTTGAGTGTGTCAAGAACTGCCACTCTGCTGGGTTTTTCACGCTCAACAGTTTCCAGTGTGTATCATGAATGGTCCACTACACAAGGACATCCAGACAACTTGACACAACTGTGGGAAGCATTGGACTCAACATGTGGAGGTGTTGTGGTGCCTTCTTCTCGACTGTGTTGGTGGGTTTGGACCGTGACAGGACCTTAGCGATGTGGACAGCGAGGGATTTGAACCTCTTGACGTGCTCCACTACAGCCCCTTCCATGTAAATTGGGGGCGTGTTCGGTCCTCTGTTTCCTGTAGTCCACAATCCGTTCCACGATAAGCTCCAACACTGCTGGGTTTATCACGCTCAACAGTTTCCCGTGTGTATCAATAATGGTCCACCACCCAAATGACACAACTGGGGGAAGCATTGGAGTCAACATGGACCAGAATCCCTGTGGAACGCTATCGACACCTTGTTGAGTTCTTGCCCTGTCAAATTATAAAGGCTGTTCTGAAGGAAGTACAATATTAGAAAGATGTTCTTAATGTTTTGTACACTCAGTTGATTGTTTTAAGCCTTAGATTTTTCAACTTTGCCAAAAGAACACCAAGGAGCACTCAGTTCTATTCCAGAACCCAGGTAAAGAACACCAAGGAGCACTCAGTTCTATTCCAGAACCCAGGTAAAGAACACCAAGGAGCACTCAGTTCTATTCCAGAACCCAGGTAAAGAACACCAAGGAGCACTCAGTTCTATTCCAGAACCCAGGTAAAGAACACCAAGGAGCACTCAGTTCTATTCCAGAACCCAGGTAAAGATCACCAAGGAGCACTCAGTTCTATTCCAGACCCCAGGTAAAGAACACCAAGGAGCACTCAGTTCTATTCCAGAACCCAGAAAAGAACACCAAGGAGCACTCAGTTCTATTCCAGAACCCAGGTAAAGAACACCAAGGAGCACTCAGTTCTATTCCAGAACCCAGGTAAAGAACACCAAGGAGCACTCAGTTCTATTCCAGAACCCAGGTAAAGATCACCAAGGAGCACTCAGTTCTATTCCAGAACCCAGGTAAAGAACACCAAGGAGCACTCAGTTCTATTCCAGAACCCAGGTAAAGATCACCAAGGAGCACTCAGTTCTATTCCAGAACCCAGGTAAAGAACACCAAGGAGCACTCAGTTCTATTCCAGAACCCAGGTAAAGAACACCAAGGAGCACTCAGTTCTATTCCAGAACCCAGGTAAAGATCACCAAGGAGCACTCAGTTCTATTCCAGAACTCAGGTAAAGAACACCAAGGAGCACTCAGTTCTATTCCAGAACCCAGGTAAAGATCACCAAGGAATTATTTTCCAGAAACCAGGTAAAGAAGACTAAAACTATCGAGTGCAAATAGACTCATTCTGACTGGTCTGGATGTTCACTATTAAAATAAATCTTCCCTGGGATTAGTTTTTACCACTATTTTACAACACATGTATCTTATTGTGTGGTTAAATCAGACCCAGTTATGATTGTTATTTTGTTGTGTTGAGCGAGAGCTCCCTTGGTGGGCTTCAAGCTCCCTTGGTGGGCTTCAACCTCCCTTGGTATCAGCGCTACTGTATTAATGTGATGTGACTGAGCTGAAGGCCTGAGCTTCCCTTGCCTCCGCCTCACGTGGGATCCTTTGCCTTCTATTCCAGGTTCATGGACGTTATAGGCCACGTTCCCCTGCTCAGACGTTACTTGACTCAACCAATGGTTGCGTGCCACTTCATTGACTGTGCCGTCGGGCACCAGACTGCTATAACATGATGTGGTTGGCTGATCGGTTAAACACCTACCCAGGCATTGTAAGATCAGCAACATCTGGCCAGAGGAACACACCCTTAAATAAAACGACAGGCCACTGAGATACGCTACCATGGCAACCTTAATTCATACTGTCAGGCAGCCAAAACTGACCAATCACAGCAGCTTCCTCCTTTCCTATGTTTGACAAGGCATATGCGTGATTGGCTGTAGAGGAGAAAGGTGGAGTTGTGGGCGTGCCTTAGATGGGTTTCGATTAGAACTCACCTGGGCTGCGTTCAGTAGGGCACTACGTTGTAGAATTGTCAGCTCTATTCATAGCATTTCTATCTGCAGTGTTCAGTGTATTACAACCTGCTGAACGCAGCCCTGCTGAAGTTAGACTTCTGTAGACTGCATTTTAATCATCACTCTTTTGTCATTTGTATTGCATGAATGTTGCACATTTTATGTTCTGGAAATAATCTGGGATTCACAGATTATTTATTAAAACAACACATTAAAACTGACGTCGTCTATAACTTTCTATAATTTACATTATGGAATCTATTAGATACTGATCTGAGAATTGTTCATATTTTGATATTTAGGTATTTAGATTTCTACTGATCAATCAATCAGAAATCAATACATCAACAACAAACAGGCACAAAAACATTTCAATAAAAATGGTTTATTCTCTTTAATATAGTATTTGTTCTATCCATAGCAGAAAAGAGCCTCCATGCCATTCAGTGCTATTATAGCTCTGACCCCAGGCCAGTGCAGCTCCATACTGACCAACACACATCTCACAGCACAACACCAGTGCCAAACTGACCTGGAGTCAGTCTCTGTATCACATCTGACATCAGCTTATTTGAAAACAGGGGAGTTGAGGTGGGTGGGGTGGGGAGCGGGCAGGGATTTCGGGGGGGGGGGCAGTTCTAGGAGGCAATATCACACTGCATAGCTTGGATCCGATACGTTGTGTGTGACTGGGGCCAAGCAACGCTAGTACCCACGTTGTGACAGATTTAGGTTTTATCCAAGAGTGTTGTGTGTGTTGCAAGTTGGCGTCTTGCTCCAGTATGGCTGTAGACTTGGAGGCAGATCGTTTCTACCACGAAAGGGTCACAAGTTGAGGTAACAAAGGTTTTCCTGGACGGCAAGAAGGAACAGAGACACGATCAAAAGAATGGAAGTCTGGGCTTGTTACAATCTGGGTGTTACAGGTGTGAGAATGTGTACATGTCAGGGTTCTCCCCAGGATTAGTTAACAAGGTGGTGCTGCTGAGCATTTCCTGACATTTCCTGTAATCTACTCAGAAATATTAAAGATTTTGTTTACATAATGGCGCTGCCAGTCCACCAGGTGGCGATGCTCTAACATTCTTTGGGGAGAACTCTGTGTGTGTGTTACCTCCTCTCTGTCCATCATGTTGCATTGGATCCACTTAATGCCTTGGTGTGTGTGTTGGAGATGGTCTGTTCATTCAGCACTGGATCTGAGGGACACAGAACGTGGTAGTCAGGAGACCATCTCTTTCCAATTCACTCTTCATCACTAAAGATCAACGTTTAAAGGGATGGTGAGAGATTCACTCTTCATCAGTACAGAGTAAAGTTTAAAGGGATGGTGAGAGATTCACTCTTCATCAGTACAGATCAAAGTTTAAAGGGATGGTGAGAGATTCACTCTTCATCAGTACAGATCAAAGTTTAAATGGATGGTGAGAGATTCACTCTTCATCAGTGAGAGATTTCTGCAATAAAGTTCTCTGTTACACAGTCAGATGAAAAGGGGCTTAAAGGGATACTTCGGGATTTTTGCAATGATGCCCTTTATCTACTGCAGGCATGCTAGCAGATACCCATAGACTTCCAGTCATTGTGCTAACGCTAGGCAACAACCCAGCAGCAGGACCGCTACCTCCGCCTTTGTGCAAGGAGGAGCACTGCCAGAGCCCTGCAAAATGACCTCCAGCAGGCCACAAATGTGCCTGTCTCACACTGCCCACAAAATGAGGTGAAAACTGAGCTGAACTTCTGAACCTCCTGCCAAATGTATGACCATATTAGAGACACATATTTCCCTCAGATTACACAGACCAACAACGTATTCGAGAATAAATCCAAATTTGATAAACTCAGAGAGAGAGAGAGAGAGAGAGACAGAGACAGAGACAGAGAGAGAGAGAGAGAGAGAGACAGACAGACAGAGAGATAGATAGAGAGGGAGAGAGAGTTAGACCGATACATTTTATCAGAAAGTCAAGCAAGTTGTTACTATCGTACGTATATTTTTTACAAGAGAAATGGTTACGTTAATACTTATGTACATTTAAAACCAAATACTTGTCACGCTCGTCGTATGGAGGAGACCTAGGCGCAGCGTGGTATGCATACATTCTCTTTATTAAAACAATGAACACCGAACTAACTAACAAAAGAACCGTGACGCTACTGATGTGCTCCAGCCAAGTTGCTCCAGCCAAGTTAGGAACTATACGTACACAAGATCCCACAACACAAAACAGGAAAATGGCTGCCTAAATATGATCCCCAATCAGAGACAACGATAAACAGCTGTCTCTGATTGGGAACCATATCAGGCCAACATAGACATACAATACACCTAGATGACAACACCCCTAGACATTCAAAAACCCTAGACATACAAAACCCTAGACATACAAAGACCCTAGACATACAAAACCCTAGACATACAAGACTAGCGTACCCACCCTAGTCACACCCTGACCTAACCAAAATATATAGAAAAACAGAGATATCTAAGGTCAGGGCGTGACAATACTTTCACTTTTACTTTTACTAACTTTCTATTAAAGTATCTTTACTTTTACTCAAGTATGACAATTGAGTCCCTTTTCCACCACTGTTAGAAAGTCAACCAAGTTGTTAGGATCAAACATATATTGTTTTACAATAGAAATAGTTCTGTTTCTCACATGTCACATGCACTCATTTAAAGACTTCACACTGGCAGTGTACAAGATAAAACCATTATGACATCATACTGGCAGTGTACAAGATAAAACCATTATGACATCATACTGGCAGTGTACAAGATAAAACCATTATGACATCACACTGCCAGTGTACAAGATAAAACCATTATGACATCACACTGGCAGTGTACAAGATAAAACCATTATGACTTCACACTGGCAGTGTACAAGATAAAACCATTATGACTTCACACTGGCAGTGTACAAGATAAAACCATTATGACATCACACTGGCAGTGTACAAGATAAAACCATTATGACTTCATACTGGCAGTGTACAAGATAAAACCATTATGACATCATACTGGCAGTGTACAAGATAAAACCATTATGACATTATACTGGCAGCGTACAAGATAAAACCATTATGACTTCACACTGGCAGTGTACAAGATAAAACCATTATGACATCACACTGGCAGTGTACAAGATAAAACCATTATGACATCATACTGGCAGTGTACAAGATAAAACCATTATGACATTATACTGGCAGCGTACAAGATAAAACCATTATGACTTCACACTGGCAGTGTACAAGATAAAACCATTATGACATCATACTGGCAGTGTACAAGATAAAACCATTATGACATCATACTGGCAGTGTACAAGATAAAACCATTATGACATCACACTGGCAGTGTACAAGATAAAACCATTATGACATCATACTGGCAGTGTACAAGATAAAACCATTATGACATCACACTGGCAGTGTACAAGATAAAACCATTATGACATCACACTGGCAGTGTACAAGATAAAACCATTATGACATCACACTGGCAGTGTACAAGATAAAACCATTATGACATCACACTGGCAGTGTACAAGAAAAAACCATTATGATATCATACTGGCAGTGTACAAGATAAAACCATTATGACTTCATACTGGCAGTGTAAAAGATAAAACCATTATGACATCATACTGGCAGTGTACAAGATAAAACCATTATGACATCATACTGGCAGTGTACAAGATAAAACCATTATGACATCACACTGCCAGTGTACAAGATAAAACCATTATGACATCACACTGGCAGTGTACAAGATAAAACCATTATGACTTCACACTGGCAGTGTACAAGATAAAACCATTATGACTTCACACTGGCAGTGTACAAGATAAAACCATTATGACATCACACTGGCAGTGTACAAGATAAAACCATTATGACTTCATACTGGCAGTGTACAAGATAAAACCATTATGACATCATACTGGCAGTGTACAAGATAAAACCATTATGACATTATACTGGCAGCGTACAAGATAAAACCATTATGACTTCACACTGGCAGTGTACAAGATAAAACCATTATGACATCACACTGGCAGTGTACAAGATAAAACCATTATGACATCATACTGGCAGTGTACAAGATAAAACCATTATGACATTATACTGGCAGCGTACAAGATAAAACCATTATGACTTCACACTGGCAGTGTACAAGATAAAACCATTATGACATCATACTGGCAGTGTACAAGATAAAACCATTATGACATCATACTGGCAGTGTACAAGATAAAACCATTATGACATCACACTGGCAGTGTACAAGATAAAACCATTATGACATCATACTGGCAGTGTACAAGATAAAAACCATTATGACATCACACTGGCAGTGTACAAGATAAAACCATTATGACATCACACTGGCAGTGTACAAGATAAAACCATTATGACATCACACTGGCAGTGTACAAGATAAAACCATTATGACATCACACTGGCAGTGTACAAGATAAAACCATTATGATATCATACTGGCAGTGTACAAGATAAAACCATTATGACTTCATACTGGCAGTGTACAAGATAAAACCATTATGACATCATACTGGCAGTGTACAAGATAAAACCATTATGACATTATACTGGCAGTGTACAAGATAAAACCATTATGACTTCACACTGGCAGTGTACAAGATAAAACCATTATGACATCATACTGGCAGTGTACAAGATAAAACCATTATGACATCACACTGGCAGTGTACAAGATAAAACCATTATGACATCACACTGGCAGTGTACAAGATAAAACCATTATGACATCACACTGGCAGTGTACAAGATAAAACCATTATGACATCACACTGGCAGTGTCCAAGATAAACCATTATGACATCACTACAAGATAAAACCATTATGACATCACACTGGCAGTGTACAAGATAAAACCATTATGACATCACACTGGCAGTGTACAAGATAAAACCATTATGACTTCATACTGGCAGTGTACAAGATAAAACCATTATGACATCATACTGGCAGTGTACAAGATAAAACCATTATGACATTATACTGGCAGCGTACAAGATAAAACCATTATGACTTCACACTGGCAGTGTACAAGATAAAACCATTATGACATCATACTGGCAGTGTACAAGATAAAACCATTATGACATCATACTGGCAGTGTACAAGATAAAACCATTATGACATCACACTGGCAGTGTACAAGATAAAACCATTATGACATCACACTGGCAGTGTACAAGATAAAACCATTATGACATCACACTGGCAGTGTACAAGATAAAACCATTATGACATCACACTGGCAGTGTACAAGATAAAACCATTATGACATCACACTGGCAGTGTACAAGATAAAACCATTATGACATCACACTGGCAGTGTACAAGATAAAACCATTATGACATCATACTGGCAGTGTACAAGATAAAACCATTATGACATCATACTGGCAGTGTACAAGATAAAACCATTATGACATTCATACTGGCAGTGTACAAGATAAAACCATTATGACATTCACACTGGCAGTGTACAAGATAAAACCATTATGACATCATACTGGCAGTGTACAAGATAAAACCATTATGACATCATACTGGCAGTGTACAAGATAAAACCATTATGACATCACTACTGGCAGTGTACAAGATAAAACCATTATGACATCACACTGGCAGTGTACAAGATAAAACCATTATGACATCACACTGGCAGTGTACAAGATAAAACCATTATGACATCACACTGGCAGTGTACAAGATAAAACCATTATGACATCATACTGGCAGTGTACAAGATAAAACCATTATGACATCACACTGGCAGTGTACAAGATAAAACCATTATGACATCACACTGGCAGTGTACAAGATAAAACCATTATGACATCACACTGGCAGTGTACAAGATAAAACCATTATGACATCACACTGGCAGTGTACAAGATAAAACCATTATGACTATCACTACTGGCAGTGTACAAGATAAAACCATTATGACTTCACTACTGGCAGTGTACAAGATAAAACCATTATGACATCATACTGGCAGTGTACAAGATAAAACCATTATGACATTATACACTGGCAGTGTACAAGATAAAACCATTATGACTTCACACTGGCAGTGTACAAGATAAAACCATTATGACATCATACTGGCAGTGTACAAGATAAAACCATTATGACATCATACTGGCAGTGTACAAGATAAAACCATTATGACATCACTACTGGCAGTGTACAAGATAAAACCATTATGACATTCATACTGGCAGTGTACAAGATAAAACCATTATGACATCACACTGGCAGTGTACAAGATAAAACCATTATGACATCACACTGGCAGTGTACAAGATAAAACCATTATGACATCACACTGGCAGTGTACAAGATAAAACCATTATGACATCATACTGGCAGTGTACAAGATAAAACCATTATGACATCACACTGGCAGTGTACAAGATAAAACCATTATGACATCACACTGGCAGTGTACAAGATAAAACCATTATGACATCACACTGGCAGTGTACAAGATAAAACCATTATGACATCACACTGGCAGTGTACAAGATAAAACCATTATGACATCACACTGGCAGTGTACAAGATAAAACCATTATGACATCACTACTGGCAGTGTACAAGATAAAACCATTATGACATCATACTGGCAGTGTACAAGATAAAACCATTATGACTTCACTACTGGCAGTGTACAAGATAAAACCATTATGACATCATACTGGCAGTGTACAAGATAAAACCATTATGACATTCATACTGGCAGTGTACAAGATAAAACCATTATGACATCACACTGGCAGTGTACAAGATAAAACCATTATGACATCATACTGGCAGTGTACAAGATAAAACCATTATGACATCATACTGGCAGTGTACAAGATAAAACCATTATGACATCACACTGGCAGTGTACAAGATAAAACCATTATGACATCACACTGGCAGTGTACAAGATAAAACCATTATGACATCACACTGGCAGTGTACAAGATAAAACCATTATGACATCACACTGGCAGTGTACAAGATAAAACCATGATGACATCACACTGGCAGTGTACAAGATAAAACCATTATGACATCATACTGGCAGTGTACAAGATAAAACCATTATGACTTCATACTGGCAGTGTACAAGATAAAACCATTATGACATCACACTGGCAGTGTACAAGATAAAACCATTATGACATCACACTGGCAGTGTACAAGATAAAACCATTATGACATCACACTGGCAGTGTACAAGATAAAACCATTATGACATCATACTGGCAGTGTACAAGATAAAACCATTATGACATCATACTGGCAGTGTACAAGATAAAACCATTATGACTTCATACTGGCAGTGTACAAGATAAAACCATTATGACATCACACTGGCAGTGTACAAGATAAAACCATTATGACATCATACTGGCAGTGTACAAGATAAAACCATTATGACATCATACTGGCAGTGTACAAGATAAAACCATTATGACATCATACTGGCAGTGTACAAGATAAAACCATTATGACATCACACTGGCAGCGTACAAGATAAAACCATTATGACTTCACACTGGCAGTGTACAAGATAAAACCATTATGACATCATACTGGCAGTGTACAAGATAAAACCATTATGACATCATACTGGCAGTGTACAAGATAAAACCATTATGACATCACACTGGCAGTGTACAAGATAAAACCATTATGACATCATACTGGCAGTGTACAAGATAAAACCATTATGACATCACACTGGCAGTGTACAAGATAAAACCATTATGACATCACACTGGCAGTGTACAAGATAAAACCATTATGACATCACACTGGCAGTGTACAAGATAAAACCATTATGACATCACACTGGCAGTGTACAAGATAAAACCATTATGACATCATACTGGCAGTGTACAAGATAAAACCATTATGACATCATACTGGCAGTGTACAAGATAAAACCATTATGACATCATACTGGCAGTGTACAAGATAAAACCATTATGACATCACACTGGCAGTGTACAAGATAAAACCATTATGACATCACACTGGCAGTGTACAAGATAAAACCATTATGACATCACACTGGCAGTGTACAAGATAAAACCATTATGACATCATACTGGCAGTGTACAAGATAAAACCATTATGACATCATACTGGCAGTGTACAAGATAAAACCATTATGACTTCACACTGGCAGTGTACAAGATAAAACCATTATGACATCATACTGGCAGTGTACAAGATAAAACCATTATGACTTCACACTGGCAGTGTACAAGATAAAACCATTATGACATCATACTGGCAGTGTACAAGATAAAACCATTATGACTTCACACTGGCAGTGTACAAGATAAAACCATTATGACATCACACTGGCAGTGTACAAGATAAAACCATTATGACATCACACTGGCAGTGTACAAGATAAAACCATTATGACATCATACTGGCAGTGTACAAGATAAAACCATTATGACATCATACTGTCAGTGTACAAGATAAAACCATTATGACATCACACTGGCAGTGTACAAGATAAAACCATTATGACATCACACTGGCAGTGTACAAGATAAAACCATTATGACATCACACTGGCAGTGTACAAGATAAAACCATTATGACATCACACTGGCAGTGTACAAGATAAAACCATTATGACATCACACTGGCAGTGTACAAGATAAAACCATTATGACATCATACTGGCAGTGTACAAGATAAAACCATTATGACTTCATACTGGCAGTGTACAAGATAAAACCATTATGACATCACACTGGCAGTGTACAAGATAAAACCATTATGACATCATACTGGCAGTGTACAAGATAAAACCATTATGACTTCACACTGGCAGTGTACAAGATAAAACCCATTATGACATCATACTGGCAGTGTACAAGATAAAACCATTATGACTTCACACTGGCAGTGTACAAGATAAAACCATTATGACATCATACTGGCAGTGTACAAGATAAAACCATTATGACTTCACACTGGCAGTGTACAAGATAAAACCATTATGACATCATACTGGCAGTGTACAAGATAAAACCATTATGACATCACACTGGCAGTGTACAAGATAAAACCATTATGACATCATACTGGCAGTGTACAAGATAAAACCATTATGACATTCATACTGGCAGTGTACAAGATAAAACCATTATGACATTCACACTGGCAGTGTACAAGATAAAACCATTATGACATCACACTGGCAGTGTACAAGATAAAACCATTATGACATCACACTGGCAGTGTACAAGATAAAACCATTATGACATCATACTGGCAGTGTACAAGATAAAACCATTATGACATCATACTGTCAGTGTACAAGATAAAACCATTATGACATCACACTGGCAGTGTACAAGATAAAACCATTATGACATCACACTGGCAGTGTACAAGATAAAACCATTATGACATCACACTGGCAGTGTACAAGATAAAACCATTATGACATCACACTGGCAGTGTACAAGATAAAACCATTATGACATCATACTGGCAGTGTACAAGATAAAACCATTATGACATCATACTGCATTACAGATACCATTATGACTTCACACTGGCAGTGTACAAGATAAAACCATTATGACATCATACTGGCAGTGTACAAGATAAAACCATTATGACTTCACACTGGCAGTGTACAAGATAAAACCATTATGACATCATACTGGCAGTGTACAAGATAAAACCATTATGACATCATACTGGCAGTGTACAAGATAAAACCATTATGCCATTATACTGGCAGCGTACAAGATAAAACCATTATGACTTCAAACTGGCAGTGTACCAGATAAAACCATTATGACATCACACTGGCAGTGTACAAGATAAAACCATTATGACATCACACTGGCAGTGTACAAGATAAAACCATTATGACATCATACTGGCAGTGTACAAGATAAAACCATTATGACTTCATACTGGCAGTGTACAAGATAAAACCATTATGACATCACACTGGCAGTGTACAAGATAAAACCATTATGACATCACACTGGCAGTGTACAAGATAAAAACATCACTACTGGCAGTGTACAAGATAAAACCATTATGACTTCACACTGGCAGTGTACAAGATAAAACCATTATGACATCACTACTGGCAGTGTACAAGATAAAACCATTATGACATTCATACTGGCAGTGTACAAGATAAAACCATTATGACATCATACTGGCAGTGTACAAGATAAAACCATTATGACATCACACTGGCAGTGTACAAGATAAAACCATTATGACATCATACTGGCAGTGTACAAGATAAAACCATTATGACTTCACACTGGCAGTGTACAAGATAAAACCATTATGACATCATACTGGCAGTGTACAAGATAAAACCATTATGACTTCACACTGGCAGTGTACAAGATAAACCATTATGACAATCATACTGGCAGTGTACAAGATAAAACCATTATGACATCATACTGGCAGTGTACAAGATAAAACCATTATGACATTATACTGGCAGCGTACAAGATAAAACCATTATGACTTCACACTGGCAGTGTACAAGATAAAACCATTATGACATCACACTGGCAGTGTACAAGATAAAACCATTATGACATCACTACTGGCAGGTGTACAAGATAAAACCATTATGACATCATACTGGCAGTGTACAAGATAAAACCATTATGACATTCATACTGGCAGTGTACAAGATAAAACCATTATGACTTCACACTGCAGTGTACAAGATAAAACCATTATGACATCACTACTGGCAGTGTACAAGATAAAACCATTATGACATCACTACTGGCAGTGTACAAGATAAAACCATTATGACATCACTACTGGCAGTGTACAAGATAAAAACCAATTATGACATTCACACTGGCAGTGTACAAGATAAAACCATTATGACATCACACTGGCAGTGTACAAGATAAAACCATTATGACATCATACTGGCAGGTGTACAAGATAAAACCATTATGACATCACACTGGCAGTGTACAGATAAAACCATTATGACATCACTACTGGCAGTGTACAAGATAAACCATTATGACATCACTACTGGCAGTGTACAAGATAAAACCATTATGACATCATACTGCAGTGTACAAGATAAAACCATTATGACATCACACTGGCAGTGTACAAGATAAAACCATTATGACATCATACTGCAGTGTACAAGATAAAACCATTATGACATTCACACTGGCAGTGTACAAGATAAAACCATTATGACATCATACTGGCAGTGTACAAGATAAAACCATTATGACTTCACACTGGCAGTGTACAAGATAAAACCATTATGACATTCATACTGGCAGTGTACAAGATAAAACCATTATGACATCACACTGGCAGTGTACAAGATAAAACCATATGACATTCATACTGGCAGTGTACAAGATAAAACCATTATGACTTCACTACTGGCAGTGTACAAGATAAAACCATTATGACATCATACTGGCAGTGTACAAGATAAAACCATTATGACATTCATACTGGCAGTGTACAAGATAAAACCATTATGACATCACACTGGCAGTGTACAAGATAAAACCATTATGACATCATACTGGCAGTGTACAAGATAAAACCATTATGACATCACACTGGCAGTGTACAAGATAAAACCATTATGACATCATACTGGCAGTGTACAAGATAAAACCATTATGACATCACACTGGCAGTGTACAAGATAAAACCATTATGACATCACACTGGCAGTGTACAAGATAAAACCATTATGACATCACACTGGCAGTGTACAAGATAAAACCATTATGACATCATACTGGCAGTGTACAAGATAAAACCATTATGACTTCATACTGGCAGTGTACAAGATAAAACCATTATGACATCACACTGGCAGTGTACAAGATAAAACCATTATGACATCATACTGGCAGTGTACAAGATAAAACCATTATGACTTCACACTGGCAGTGTACAAGATAAAACCATTATGACATCATACTGGCAGTGTACAAGATAAAACCATTATGACTTCACACTGGCAGTGTACAAGATAAAACCATTATGACATCATACTGGCAGTGTACAAGATAAAACCATTATGACATCATACTGGCAGTGTACAAGATAAAACCATTATGACATTATACTGGCAGCGTACAAGATAAAACCATTATGACTTCACACTGGCAGTGTACCAGATAAAACCATTATGACATCACACTGGCAGTGTACAAGATAAAACCATTATGACATCACACTGGCAGTGTACAAGATAAAACCATTATGACATCATACTGGCAGTGTACAAGATAAAACCATTATGACTTCATACTGGCAGTGTACAAGATAAAACCATTATGACATTCACACTGGCAGTGTACAAGATAAAACCATTATGACATCACACTGGCAGTGTACAAGATAAAACCATTATGACATCACACTGGCAGTGTACAAGATAAAACCATTATGACATCATACTGGCAGTGTACAAGATAAAAACCATTATGACATCACACTGGCAGTGTACAAGATAAAACCATTATGACATCATACTGGCAGTGTACAAGATAAAACCATTATGACATCATACTGGCAGTGTACAAGATAAAACCATTATGACATCATACTGGCAGTGTACAAGATAAAACCATTATGACATCATACTGGCAGTGTACAAGATAAAACCATTATGACTTCATACTGGCAGTGTACAAGATAAAACCATTATGACATCATACTGGCAGTGTACAAGATAAAACCATTATCACACTGGCAGTGTACAAGATAAAACCATTATGACATCACACTGGCAGTGTACAAGATAAAACCATTATGACATCATACTGGCAGTGTACAAGATAAAACCATTATGACATCATACTGGCAGTGTACAAGATAAAACCATTATGACTTCACACTGGCAGTGTACAAGATAAAACCATTATGACATCATACTGGCAGTGTACAAGATAAAACCATTATGACATCACACTGGCAGTGTACAAGATAAAACCATTATGACATCATACTGGCAGTGTACAAGATAAAACCATTATGACATCATACTGGCAGTGTACAAGATAAAACCATTATGACATCACACTGGCAGTGTACAAGATAAAACCATTATGACATCACACTGGCAGTGTACAAGATAAAACCATTATGACATCACACTGGCAGTGTACAAGATAAAACCATTATGACATCACACTGGCAGTGTACAAGATAAAACCATTATGACATCACACTGGCAGTGTACAAGATAAAACCATTATGACATCATACTGGCAGTGTACAAGATAAAACCATTATGACTTCATACTGGCAGTGTACAAGATAAAACCATTATGACATCACACTGGCAGTGTACAAGATAAAACCATTATGACATCATACTGGCAGTGTACAAGATAAAACCATTATGACATCATACTGGCAGTGTACAAGATAAAACCATTATGACATTCATACTGGCAGTGTACAAGATAAAACCATTATGACATCACACTGGCAGTGTACAAGATAAAACCATTATGACATCATACTGGCAGTGTACAAGATAAAAACCATTATGACTTCACACTGGCAGTGTACAAGATAAAACCATTATGACATCATACTGGCAGTGTACAAGATAAAACCATTATGACTTCATACTGGCAGTGTACAAGATAAAACCATTATGACATCATACTGGCAGTGTACAAGATAAAACCATTATGACATTATACTGGCAGTGTACAAGATAAAACCATTATGACATCATACTGGCAGTGTACAAGATAAAACCATTATGACATCATACTGGCAGTGTACAAGATAAAACCATTATGACATTCATACTGGCAGTGTACAAGATAAAACCATTATGACATCATACTGGCAGTGTACAAGATAAAACCATTATGACATTCACACTGGCAGTGTACAAGATAAAACCATTATGACATCACACTGGCAGTGTACAAGATAAAACCATTATGACATCACACTGGCAGTGTACAAGATAAAACCATTATGACATCATACTGGCAGTGTACAAGATAAAACCATTATGACTTCATACTGGCAGTGTACAAGATAAAACCATTATGACATCACACTGGCAGTGTACAAGATAAAACCATTATGACATCACACTGGCAGTGTACAAGATAAAACCATTATGACATCACACTGGCAGTGTACAAGATAAAACCATTATGACATCACACTGGCAGTGTACAAGATAAAACCATTATGACATCACACTGGCAGTGTACAAGATAAAACCATTATGACTCATACTGGCAGTGTACAAGATAAAACCATTATGACATCATACTGGCAGTGTACAAGATAAAACCATTATGACATCACACTGGCAGTGTACAAGATAAAACCATTATGACATCATACTGGCAGTGTACAAGATAAAACCATTATGACTTCACACTGGCAGTGTACAAGATAAAACCATTATGACATCATACTGGCAGTGTACAAGATAAAACCATTATGACATCATACTGGCAGTGTACAAGATAAAACCATTATGCCATTATACTGGCAGCGTACAAGATAAAACCATTATGACTTCACACTGGCAGTGTACCAGATAAAACCATTATGACATCACACTGGCAGTGTACAAGATAAAACCATTATGACATCACACTGGCAGTGTACAAGATAAAACCATTATGACATCATACTGGCAGTGTACAAGATAAAACCATTATGACTTCATACTGGCAGTGTACAAGATAAAAACCATTATGACATCACACTGGCAGTGTACAAGATAAAACCATTATGACATCACACTGGCAGTGTACAAGATAAAACCATTATGACATCACACTGGCAGTGTACAAGATAAAACCATTATGACATCACACTGGCAGTGTACAAGATAAAACCATTATGACATCATACTGGCAGTGTACAAGATAAAACCATTATGACATCATACTGGCAGTGTACAAGATAAAACCATTATGACTTCACTACTGGCAGTGTACAAGATTAAAACCATTATGACATCACTACTGGCAGTGTACAAGATAAAACCATATGACATCATACTGGCAGTGTACAAGATAAAACCATTATGACATCACACTGGCAGTGTACAAGATAAAACCATTATGACATCATACTGGCAGTGTACAAGATAAAACCATTATGACTTCACACTGGCAGTGTACAAGATAAACCATTATGACATCATACTGGCAGTGTACAAGATAAAACCATTATGACTTCACACTGGCAGTGTACAAGATAAAACCATATGACTCACTACTGGCAGTGTACAAGATAAAACCATTATGACATTCCATACTGGCAGTGTACAAGATAAAACCATTATGACATCATACTGGCAGTGTACAAGATAAAACCATTATGACATCATACTGGCAGTGTACAAGATAAACCCATTATGACATTCATACTGGCAGTGTACAAGATAAAACCATTATGACATCACACTGGCAGTGTACAAGATAAAACCATTATGACATCACACTGGCAGTGTACAAGATAAACATTATGACTTCACACTGGCAGTGTACAAGATAAACCATTATGACATCACTACTGGCAGTGTACAAGATAAAACCATTATGACATTCATACTGGCAGTGTACAAGATAAAACCATTATGACATCATACTGGCAGGTACAAGATAAAACCATTATGCATCACTACTGGCAGTGTACAGATAAAACCATTATGACATTCATACTGGCAGTGTCCAAGATAAAACCATTATGACTCACACTGGCAGTGTTACAGATAAACCATTAGATTCATACTGGCAGTGCTACAGATAAACCATTATGACATCACACTGCAGTGTACAAGATAAAACCATTATGCCATTCATACTGGCAGCCTGTACAATATAAACCATTATGCCATCACACTGGCAGTGTACAAGATAAAACCATTATGACATCATACTGGCAGTGTACAAGATAAACCATTTATGACATTCATACGGCAGTGTGTACAAGATAAAACCATTATGACATTCACACTGGCAGTGTACAGATAAACCATTTATGACATCACACTGGCAGTGTACAAGATAAAACCATTATGACATCA
Source organism: Salvelinus namaycush (assembly GCF_016432855.1). Lineage (NCBI taxonomy): Eukaryota > Metazoa > Chordata > Actinopteri > Salmoniformes > Salmonidae > Salvelinus > Salvelinus namaycush. The sequence goes on from NC_052336.1 coordinate 523,903, forward strand.
CACTGTGCAGTGTACAAGATAAAACCATTATGACATCATACTGGCAGTGTACAAGATTAAAACCATTATGACATCACACTGGCAGTGGTACAAGATAAAACCATTATGACATCATACTGGCAGTGTACAAGATAAAACCATTATGACATTATACTGGCAGTGTACAAGATGAAAACCATTATGACATCACACTGG